>NW_005843362.1:22929-29780 GCF_000455745.1 Alligator sinensis | reverse complement strand
GCCGGGGGCGGCGCCGCCTGCCAGCACTGATATCACACCTCGAAATAGCCCCTAGGGATAACCGGGTCGTGGGGGGAGGCAGCTGCAGTGAGCCCCCCACCCTGCACCTGTTCCCGCCCTGTCACTCAGGGGTGCGGGCAGGCGCTCCCACCACCTGCTTTGCAGCCTGGCCGGCCGGCCTGGCCTCCATCCCCACGCCTCGACACCGCCCATCAGGCCGAGGAATGGGGGCTCAGCTTCCCCCAGAACAGAACCATGGTGTCCTGCCTTGCATCCATCCGGGGGGCGCAGGGATGGGCTCACACCCCACTGCTCGCACGGGGCTGCCAGGAGCAGAGCAGGGGCCGTGTGCTGGGGCCTCCCTGTTGCACTCACACTGGGGTCCTGCCCTCTGCACCCCCACCAGTCCCGAGAGAGTCTCCCAGGGCCGGGGACAATTCCCTGGTGATGCGCCCTCCCCAGAGGGGTTGGTCCGAGCTGGGGTGCCCCCACCTTGGCACAGGCCACGGCCTGGACTCTGCTTTCCAGCTTGGACTGACAACCCCTTGGTGGCACAGCCCTTCCCGTGCACTGGCGGTGGGGTGGGGGGAATGGTCGTGCACACGGGGCTCGTGTTGGTGCTCCGGGTGCCAATGGACCCCACTGGGAGGGCTGTGTCCTGCTCCACAGCCACGTGCACATGCTCCGTCTGGGCTCATCTCCCCTCCATGCCGACAGAACAGATTTAGCTCCTTTAATCTCCCCTCCATGCTCCAGCCTCTGCCCTGGATGCCCGCTGGTCTCCCTGCTGCCCCGGCCTCCTCCCAAGCTGCCCACCACCCTTTGCTGTGATTGGTCCCAGGGGAATAACGTGGTCCTGCCGGCACAGACAAACGTGCTTCGCTGAACCAGCACCTGCTGCCCTCCAACTGCTCCATGCGGGATGCGGGCTGCCCCTCCTGGGGCCATGGCACGTGGTGCAATGCTGCCCTGCAGCCAGGCCCAGGCCACCCCGGCTCCTTCCAGGGCCCAGGGAGCTGGGACAGTGCCCACAGCTGGTGCTGGCAGAGGAGGGTTGCAGGTGAGAGCATGTGGGGATGTGGGAAGCTGGGAACAGCCCCGTGGCAGAGGTGGGGGAAAGAGAGGGGGCAGCAGGAGCTCTTGCAAAGGACCAGGCATGGGCACAGGTTTGCAGCCCTGCCCCGCGCACTTGCACAGCCTGGCAGCACTGGGTCCGTGGGCACGCAGCTGCTGGCAGCCAGGCATGGAGCACAGCTGGTGCAGCTCAGTCTGCCACTGCCAGGGCCGCCCAGCAAGGTCACCAGTCCTGACCGTGGCCTGGAGCAGCCGCAGCTGCAGCCGCACTGAGCGGAGGTGTGCGGGCCCCAGGGTGGGTGGCCAGGCTGGCAGCGTGAGGCGCCTGCAGCACCTGCCCCGAGACCACCAGGGAGACAGGAGGCGAGGAGCATGGTTGTGGCCGTGGCCGTGGCCGTGGCCGTGCTGCTGGGATCATGGAGGGGGTGCGGGACTGAGTGCACCCGCAGAGCCGCCCCAGGCGCTCTGAGTCTCCTGGAGCCCAGTGAGAAGGGGGCGCCGGCAGCTCCAAACTGGGGCTGGGTGCAGTCGCCATCCTAGCAGGGAACAGCCAGGCGGGGAAGGCACGTGTGTGCCAGGAGTGTGTGGCACATGGGCAGCACCCCCGCCCCTTGGCATCTCACCAGCATGTGTCACTGGCCAGGCTGTGGTGCAGGGCAAGCTACCCCATGGGAAGGAGCTCAGGCAGGCAGGACAGGGCTCAGGCACCTGCCAGGCTCACTCCTGCCTCTATCGCAGTCCTCGGCAGCCTCAAGGCAGGGCGAGGAGGGCAGCTGCCGGGGGCAGGCGCAGGCCAGGCGCCCCTACCCCGGGCAGGGGTGTCTGACACCGTGCTCCATGGCCCAGCTCCAGAGCAGATTTGTTCCATGCGGAGGCATCCCAGGCAGGCCCCAGCTGTCCCCTGACAATCTGCACCGCCCCAGCCCCGGCCCCAGACACCATCCAGGTAGCATCACACACGAGCCCGTCCTGACCCGGCACCAAGGGCAAAGTCAAGGACGCAGCCAAGGGCAAGCAGGTGCCAGTGCATGGGGGGGCCTCAGCAAGCAGGCCCCTTCTCGGCCGTGGCTGCCTCTCCGGGTGCTCAGCGCCCAGTCTTCGCCCCTGGGGACAGATGGTCCACTGGGAACTAGGCCGGTCCCCTGGGCATTTCTTGCTGCCAAGGCAGTGTGCCTGGGCACCGGGCATGTCACACTCTTGACCTCTGACCTTTCGGAGCCTGGCAGCAGACCCCTGGGCCCCACAGCTGGTGAGGGGGAGGAGGCCGAGCTGTGCTGCAAGCAGGGGGTGGGCGCAGGGCTGTGGGGGGAGCACAGCATCCCTTCCCTTCCGGGCTGGGTCTCCCAGTCATTCCCAAGCAGGGCCTGTGCTGCCAGGGGAAAGATCTGTCCCTGGATCCGTGTCAACCTGGCGGAAGGTGACCGGTGGGGTCCCCCAGGGTTCAGTACTTGGACCGGTGCTTTTCAACGTCTTCATCAATGATCTGGATGTGGAGTGAAAAGCACGCTGGCAACGTTCGCTGATGACACTAAGCTGTGGGGAGATGCGGCCACATATCAGGGTAGGCTGCCGCTCCAGGCGGACACAGATGGTTTAGTTAGATGGGCGGACCAGAACCAGATGCTGTTCAACACCGAGAAGTGTCAAGTGCTCCATCCGGGGGGGCGAAATTCACAACAAACTTACAGGCTCAGTGGTGCTACGCTAGCTAGCACCACGTCCGAAAGGGACCCGGGGGGTCACAATCGACCATACAATGAATACGAGCCACCAGTGTGATGCTACAGTTAGCAGAGCAAACTATACGCTGGCATGCATCAACCGATGCACCTCCAGCAAAACTAAGGCAGTTATTCTCCCGCTCTACTTGGCCTTGGTGACGCCACAGCTGGAGCACTGCGTCCAGTTCTGGGCACTGCACTTCAAGGAGGATGTGGAGAAGCTTGAGAAAGTCTAGAGAAGAGACACTCATACAATTAGAGGCCTGAAGAGCAAGCCATACAAGAAAAGGCTGACAGATATGGGACTATTCAGCCTAGAAGAGATAAGACCTTGTGGGGATTTGGTGGCACCTTACAAATATATCAGGGGTAAGCATCAGGGGCTAGGTGAACAACTATTCACCGAAGTGCCCCAGGGGAAAACCAGGAGCAACAGTCACCTAGAAGAAGGTTTCAGAATGGATATAAGGAAAAACATCTTCATGGTTCGTGTGACCAGACTCTGGAATAGACTCCCAGCGGGGGTGCTGCAGGCATCTACCCTGGAGGTCGTCAAAAGGAAACTGGATGCACGCCTTGCTGGGGTTATTTGACCCCCACAATCTTTCCTGCCCAGAGCAGGGGGGCTGGACCCGATGATCTCATGAGGTCCCTTCCAGCCCTAAACTACTGTGAATCTGTGAACCTGTGGGTCCTGGCGCTGCCCTGGGACAGGGGGCTGCAGCCCCAGGGCTGCAGGGCAGGCGTAGGGCGTGAAACTCCCTCTGACCGGCTGGGAGCAACTTTTCCATCCTTGGGCTTGTCTCTGCCTCTTCCCACAGCAGCCAAGGTCCCCGGGCAGCCGGGCTGCCCTGCTCCAAGTGCACGGCTGGCCCGGCTGCTAATGAGACAGAGAAGTCCCGTTAATTATAGCGCGATCCCCAGGGCTCCTGCTGGGTGATGCCGTCCAGCTGTGCCCATCTGAGTAGCTCGTTAGGGTGGGGAAGGAGCTGCCAAGCTGGGGCTGGCCCAGCAGCTCTGGCTGTGCCGTGCAGGATGAGAGCAGAAGCCCACTGCAGTGGGGAAAGCACGTTGCAGAGCAGCCCAGTGAGACCCTCCCCAGCCCACAAGCACGTGCAGCACTGTGGCCAGACTGCCATGGTGTAGCCAGTCCCTGGCAGGGTTCAGCCCCAGGCCAGGGACGTGCAAGCACCTGGGGGGCTCCAGTATGGCGGGGAGAAGTGCAGGGGCTGGAACCAGCCCAGCATCCGTGTACCATCCTTGCACCTCTTCCCTGCTGAGCCCAGAGCCCCCCAGTACGGCGCCTGGTGCCTGAGGGGCTGGAGGCTCAGACAATGCAATAGCCTGCAAGTCTGGGGCACCTTCAGTCTTCAGTGCTGGCAGTTGCAAGGGACAGAGGAGCAGGGGAAAACCCAGGTTACTCCCTTCCAGTCTTGTTTTGTCGCCCGCCCGCCGTGTGACACAGGAGAAGATGAGCAAGAGGGACCTGGGGCCTGAGCCGGTCCATAGTAGCTCCTATGTTCTCATGAGACCCACACAGCCCTGCTAGCGCCCTAGGGCTGGGGACCAGGGTTCCCTGGGTGGAGGAGTTTGCTCACACAAAGCCCCTCAGGGTCAGCGCTAGGCCCAGCCAGCGTGGCAGCTCCCAGCACAGAGCTCCGCACTGGCACACAGCCATTTACCTCTGCTTTTTGCCACTATTCCTGGAGTCCTGCGTGGGCCAGTGCGACACGGCTCCACGGACACGGGCCAGTAGGAAAGCCCTGGGGCAGATCGCAGCCATGGTGCCAGAGGCAGCCAAGGCAGCTGGTGTCGCAGGAAGGAGCTGGCCAGCCTGAGCAGCCGCGTGCCCCTCTCAGCAAATGCCAGGATTTGTTCCCAGGCCGACATGGCTTCCTCGGCCATGGCAGGAGGAAGGTGGTGGTTTCGCTGAGGAGGGCTGATGCCTGTGTGGGACTATGCGATGGAGAGAGCGGGGCCAGCCTTGCACATGTGAGAGGGCCCCGCTGCAAGCAGATGAGGTCCAGGGTGAAGTGAGGAGGAAGCCTCAGCCTGAGGAGGAGGCTGCACAGGAGGCAGGCTCCCCAAAGCAGGGACGAGCTGAAGCCACCACGTGGCCCATCAATAGATCCACGGTGCATGAGGCAGAAGGGCTGTGAGCCCTCATCCTAGCACCTGCACTGTGCAGGCTGCGACGTGCTCCCCTCGCAGCGCTCTCCTTGGAGGGAGAAGGGGATTTCTCATTTTCCTTTGTGGAAAAATAATAATTTGCCAACTCTCTACCATAGTTCAGTACTTAGCTGTGACATCTGAAGACATTGATATAAACATTTCTCCCCTTGATAGTGTCCTGATAGAAAGGGGCCATGGCATCAGCATCAGCCAAGGAGGCTAGTTGCAGCCCTGTCCTGCCCACATGGCCTGCCTGGCAGCCTGGCTCCGGGTGCATGGCCTTGCGCTTGGCCCCACTGGAGTGCACTGTGTCTAACCCAGCCCCGTGCCCCCATGCCCCAGCCCTGCTCCTAGGCAGCCCATGCCCCCACTGCCATGAGCCAGCCCTGCCCTGCCCCCTGCAAGTGTGCCTGCGCTACAGGACCAAGTGCTGCTTCCCAGGCCCCCACCCTGCCTTCCTGCTGCTGGGCACTCTCCACCCTCCCCACACCTCTTCACTCCCCAGCCAAGGCCCCAGCCTCCTCCCAGCCCCAGCAGCCTCCTCAGGCTTCTCAGCCAGCCAGCCACTGCCCTTGACCCCAGCCCCGCACCCTGGCCCTCCAACCCTTGATCCAAGTGCAGCACCCGCTCTTCTGGGCCTGCACGGAGGCAGGTGGGAGCAGCGCGGCAGGTGCTATTCTTAGCGGACCGGGCCGGAGGGGCCCTGCATTTCTGGCCTGCTGGACACTGTTTATTTAGGGCCGGATGCGCTGGCCCCGTGTGTGTCGGCCCTAGCGTGGCAGTGGGGGCGTGCGAGGGGGCTGGAATGCGCTGGAGCTGCCAGCTCCCAGCCTGCTGCTCTCAGTCACAGGCCTGGGGGAGGGGGCCCATCCGCCTGTCCGTGAAAGCACATGCTCCAAGGTGCTACACGGGTGGGCCGCGGCCGCGGCATCGTGGCAGCCCGTGTGCGGCAGGCTCTGCCATGGGCTCTGTGCAATGGCCCTGGTCCTGTCAGGGTGTCAGGGAGGGGAGGACACAGTCAGGTCAGCTCAGCTCAGTTTGGGGGGCAGGAGCCTGTATGATGCCCAGAACTGCTGCCCCCCACCCCCATGGCAATGGTGCCCAGCTGTGGCTTCCTCTCCCCAGGGGTGGAAGGGGGAGCTGGGCACACACTTGCCTTGAGAGGAGTGTTTCTGCTTGCTTTTCTGGGGAAGATGCCCTGGTGTGGTATGGGCCAGACAGCTGGGGGATGCAGGTCAACCCAGGATCCAGAGCCCCTTGGCTGCCTCTTGGGAGCTCCCTGCCTCTGCCGAGGTTCAGGCTGGGCTCCAGCAGGGAAGGATGTGTGGGCTCTGCCCCTGGGGCACCGTCTCACCCTTCAGGGCACCACGGCCGTTCCAGGGTGCGCCGAGGCTCACAGGACGCATGAGCCACCAGGTCCCAGACCCTCTCTGCCCAGCGATGCCCCCAGGGGTCCTATCCTGGGGGCGGGTGCTGAGGACTGTTTCTATGACAACAGGCTGCACACCAGTTAAATCCAGGGAGCCTGGGGCACGCACAGGGGTCTGGGGTGCAGAGATGCAGTGAGGGGGGCTCGGGGGCTGAGCTGCAGGGCAGGGTGCAGGGTTGCAGGAAGCTAAGACACGGGCGAGGGGCTGAGATGCAGAAGCAGAGGTGCAAGGTTGTAGTGGGCTGAGCTGCAGGGGTGGCGGGTACTGAGATGGCGGGGGCAGAGGGCCTGGAGACGGAGCTGCGGGGATGGGGCAGAGGTTCTGGGTGCTGTGATGTGGAGGAAACAGATGTCTGAGGTGGGGGCGAGATGCAGGGGGGTGCAGGGAGTCTGTCGGGGGGGAAGACATGTGGGGTGCAGGCTGGTGCCATTTGGGGGGGGAGGTCCTGTGGGGG
>NW_005843362.1:19972-22232 GCF_000455745.1 Alligator sinensis | reverse complement strand
CCCCTGACACCCAACCCCCTCACAAACACCCCCTGCCAGCCCCCGGTGCACCCAGTCCTCCCTGAGGCCCCGACCCCCACACCAGACTCCCCCAGGGCCCCAGTGTCCTGCTCGGAGCCCCCCGCCCCCTTCAGTTCTCTGTGACCTGCCCATGCCTCGCGAACTCAAGCAGAGGGTCAGCGGGTGCAGATGAGGCTTCAGCTCCCCCAGCCCGAGAGACCCCCACCCAGAGCCCTTTACCCACCTGGGCCCTCCCTGGCCAACCAGGCAGCCAAGGACAGCTGGGTGACAGCTGCACTGGATGACAGGCGGGGAGAGGACAGGGCAGGCACCCAAAAGGGGCCTGGCCTGGGTCTGCTGCCCTGGTCACCTCATGTCTCCTCCTAGGGGTCCCAGACGTTCTTGGGGTGCCCCTGTTCCCTTCCCAGGCTTGGCCTGCCCCAGCAACCCACACCCAGCCCAAGCCAGGGCCATGGGTTGAGTCTGCCTCTGCCCCAGCTTGATCCCCCCGGTGGGGGGAACGTTGTGCCCAGCCCTGCCGGCCCTCCGGGCCCCTCCATGCCTAACCGTGCCATGCTCTATCTGTCCAGCTCGAGGAGGAGCAGCAGGGTCTGCAGAAGAAGCTGAAGGGGACGGAGGATGAGGTGGAGAAGTACTCGGAGAACGTCAAGGACGCTCAGGAGAAGCTGGAGCAGGCGGAAAAGAAAGCCACGGATGTATGTAGCTCCCGCCTGTGCCCAGGCACAGGGATCATGGGGTGGGGGCTGGGGGGGCGGCACTGGGGTCCGACCCCTGGGGACGATTGTGTTGAACTGGGCTCCGAGTGTAACGGGGCCTGGGCTGGAGACAGGGCAGGGCGCAGCAGGCTGGGATGGGATTGAGCTGTCACCGCGCCACCTAGCATGGGGCAGCGCCTTGGCAGCCCAGTCTGTCCGGGCACAGGCCCAAGGCGCTGACCTCATAAAGTTGTCAGAGTGCAGGAGCTGTCCCCGGGCGCTTGTTAGGTTGTTCCGGGTGATCTGAGATGTGTGGGGACGGGGGCAGCTGTGTGCCCGTGGGGCAGGGCTGGAGGACAGGGTCCTGCCTGCATGTGGGGAAGTCCTTTTTCTGCCAGGGACGGCCCCATGGCTTGTGATAGGGCTCTGATTTATGCCTCTCCCAAGAAAGCGGATCTGGTGGAGGGCATAAGGAAGGTGTTGAAATGGCCGAGAGCCGGCCAGGAACAGCTGTGCACAGCCTGAGGGGGTGTGGGGTGGGATGGCCCACTGTGCCCCCCTGGGCATTTGACACCCTATAAATAAACCCTTCTTGCCGTATCCAGCCCTGCTTTGATGAAAGCCAACTCCGGCTGCGGCAAGGGGCTGCCTGGCATGGGGCCAGCAGGGACCACTGGGTGTTTGGGGAGCAGGAGCAAAGCCTGTGATCCCTGCCAGTCCCTGAGGTTAAATGTGGGAGAGGCGTCAGGCCGGAGGCAGGTGCCCAGGGCAGGCAGCCCAGGCCTGGACAGGGCAGCAGCACAGGCACTCCCAGGGGCCATGACCAGATCCCTTGAGGTCCCATCCAGCCCCAGTTCTGTGACCCCTATCCCAAGGCCTCCCTCAGGGCACAGAGGCACCCACCAGGCCAGCTCTGTGCAGGCGCTTGAGGCAGCCCCCATGAGTGGCAGGCCCCACTGCCCTGAGTGGAGGGGATGCTGCGTTCCATGGCCACGTGTCCCTTGGGTTTGCGCGGGAGCCACATGCCACAGGCCATGCTGGCTCAGGGCCCTCCTGTGGGGCCTCTGGCTTCAGCGATGTGGCAAAGCCTGGGGGAGCTGTGAGCGGAACCAGGCCAGGCTGGGGCCTCTGGGCTCAGTGCAGACCTTGCCATCATGGCAGCGTGGTGCCGTCATGGGCCCAGGCCACGCCAGCTCCTGCCACTGCAGGCTGCTGCACCTCTTAGGCCTGCAGCTGGGGCTGCCCAGGCCTGGGATCGCCCCACATGGAGCGTGGGCCTGATCCTCCCTTGGCACCCCATGGAGCCAGACATGGCGCAGCTCCTCATGGCCTGGTGGGTTCCTGCGGGGTTCAGGCCCCATGGACACCAGTGGGAGTTTCCCCTTGACCTCTGGGGAGCCAGGTCACTTGAAGCCCGTTTGCCCAGGGCTGGGGCGAGGAGGTCTGGTCTGGTCTGGTCACCTTGCCCCTGGTCCCCCGGCCCCAGCCAGCTCAGAGCCACGAGCACGGGTGTCGCTCCCAGTCTCCTCCCCGCACCTAGGCTG
>NW_005843362.1:8791-18911 GCF_000455745.1 Alligator sinensis | reverse complement strand
CCCCTGGGCGGCAGCACAGACTGCAGGTCCACGGGCTCTTCCCACAGCCTCCTAATGCCACGGGCACATCCCCCGGGGCTCCCTAGCAAGGCCTGTGGCCCAGCTGCCCCGGGGCTCTGGAGACTGCTCTGTGCCAAGTGCCCCTGTACCCAGCTGGGCCCAGAGCCCCTCTGCATCCCTTTGGAGCAAGGCAGCACCTTTGCACTGCACCCAGCCCAGCCCAGATGGCTGCAGCCACAGCCCTGGTCCTGGATCGCATTCGCCCTCCCAACTGCCGTGTGGCGCGGGGAGCTCAGGTTCCCCGCGGCGTCATGCGGGTCGAGGCGCTGACCCAGTTCCGGGCACCGCGGGAAAGCGGCTGTTGCTGGTGCTGGCAGCCGGGAGCCAGGTTGGGCAGGGCTGGGATGGGCAAGAGCCTGGTCCCTGCAGGGCTGAAGGCAGTGGTGTGGAGGCAGAGGCTGGCGCAGGGGGGGGGGTGTGGTCCTGCCACAGGCATGGGGCTTGCTGGGCCCAGGGGCCTTCCCTCTGCACTCCTGACCTGGCTGCCGGGCCTGGGGGCTGGGGGCTGCTGCCCCGTGGCCATCCCCACCCTCCCCGTCCCTGGTTCCAGCCCCCCAGGTGCAGACCTGCTAGCTCAGCAGGGCCCTTGCTGTCTCTGGCCCTGCCCTAGTCCCAGGGCCCATGGGGGCCCAGCTGAGGGGTCTCGGGGGCAGCGGGCCACCCAGCTCCAGCCCTGACCCCAGCTCTGACAAGTGGGGCTCTGCAGCCCTGTGGAAGGGCCACGCTGGGCTTCTGTTGCCCTGCATCCTGCAGGCTGGGCCTGACCAACCTGGGAGCTGGAGCCAGAGCTGTCCCACTCCAGCCACGGCTCTGTGTCCAAGTGCCAGGAAACCCCAGACCCAGGCCTCAGCGTGGCCAGAGGGGGAGTAACCGTGGCCGGACAGGGGCTCCAGTCAGCCCTCTGCAGGGGCCCAGTGCTGTGGGCAGGGGTAGCTGTTCACACCCGTGACCCCATGCCCTGGGGCCTGGCAGGGCCATGCACAGCTTTGTGGTTCCTGGTCCTGGTTCAAATCCAGCCCTGCAGCCTGTGGAAGGGGCAGCACAGCGGGGATGGGCAGGTATGCCCCCCCACACCCCCCCAGTTCATCTGCCCCTGGTTCCCAGTGCCCTCCCCACCAGTGCCACTGTGCTGCGCTCCCAGCCTCTCTTCTGCCCTCCCCGTTCCCCTCCCGCCCTGGAGCCTGGGAACCAGGCCCTGGGTCTTTCCAGCCTGGCCTTGGCGAGGGGCCAGCCTGGGAGGCGTCTGCTCCATTGTCCCTGCTGACGGGGACCCTCCCCTTGCTGCCATAAATCAGCCTGGGCCTGGCCTGGCTCGGCCAAGCCTGGTGGGCGGAGGCCAAGGAGCAACTCAGAACTGGGGCAGGGAGCAGCAAGCACCCTGGGACCAGTGTGGACCCCAGTTCCTGGCCCTCCCCAGCCTGCTCCCGCCAGAGCTGCTGCGGAGGGGGAGGGTTGTCCCACGTGGGAGCTGCTTGCTGGGCCAGTGGCCTCAGTAAACAGGAAATCCACAAGTTGTTCCATCTCCTTTTTGGGAGCGAATCCTTGCGGGCCAGGCTGGGGATTCCTGCTCCGTTACTCATGCCACAGCCCCAATACCACGCCAGGCCATGTGCTGCAGGAGGCATCCTGGCCCCACTGACCTGGGGGTGTGTGCGGGGTCCCCGGGCTGGCTCAGGGCTGGGTGCTGGTGCCAGGTCTGGGCTGTGTTGTGTGGTTGAGAAGCATGCAGTACTCTGGGGCTGGAGGGGCCTGAATGTGCTGGTATCAGTGTGAGACCCTGGGGTGTCCTGCCTGTGGCGCGGGTCCCCAGCCTCAAGCATGTCCCTGTGGGGCTGGCAGGGGTAAGGGCACTTGGGCAGCACAGTGGGGTGGGCGACATGGCGTGCCTGCAGAGGCGAGCATGCAGGGACAGTCGGTATCTCTGGGGAAGCGGAGGAGGGGGTGCAGAGCTAGGAGCGTTTGGCACGGCCACCACATGTTCAGGGACAGGAAGACCCGTGTCCCCAGTGCCCGTTACCCCTGGGACTCGCTGCTGCCTGGTGCTGCACGTGATTTGGGGTGTTGGGGGGGGGGGCTCAGTGCCAGGCTGTGGAGGGTCCTTGGTGCTCAGCCGGTCTCCCAAGGGGGAGGCAGGCCTGGGGCACAGTCTGTGCCCCCCTGCAAATGTAGGGCCAGGTCTGGGTGTTCAGCCATCCCCAAGGCCGAGTCTGGGCAGGGCCCGGCAATGCTGAGGTGACCCTGGTGCTGCTTCCCCCCAGGCTGAGGCAGAGGTGGCCTCCCTGAACCGCCGCATCCAGCTGGTAGAGGAGGAGCTAGACCGGGCCCAGGAGCGCCTGGCCACTGCGCTGCAGAAGCTGGAGGAGGCAGAGAAGGCAGCTGATGAGAGCGAGAGGTGAGTGGCGGGGACAGGAGGTGCCCCCAGGATGCTTCTCACCCCCCATCTCCCAGCGACCAGGTTCCTGCCCAATCCTATCCTGGGGCTTTGGGTCTCCGGGGCAGCCACAGCTTGGGGGTTAGGGTTTGGGTTGCCAGAGGCTGACGGCCTTTTGGGTGACCAAGGCCATTTGGGGTCCAATAGGTCTTCTCTCTCCAGAGCCAGCAGCTTCTAGTGTAAAGGTCCCCAGTGTCCCCAGAGCAATGTGTGACCCTGCAGTGGCAAGAAGGGTGGCCTGTCCTGCATCCTCTGACCCTCCTGTGGGGCATTGACTGCATCATCCTTACACTCCAGAGTCACTGCCCTAACACTGTTCTGGCACGAGGGCGGGGAAGATGGAGAGACAGGCAAAGGGGAGCGAGGGTGTGGCTGTGGGAGGCTGGGAGGGAGGAGAGCAGAGGGCAGGATGAACTCAGGCCATTGGGTAAATTATACCTGAGCATGGCGAGGAGCCAGTCCTGGCCATGGGAACCTGGCTAGTGCCCCGCTCGCCCTGGCCAGGCGAGAGGCTGCACTCCTGCAGGCGCCTCAAAGGACAGACATGGGGACCAGCCCGTGGCTGTGCTGAGGCATGGCTGCCAGCCCTCACCCTGCCCTGGGGATGCAGCTACATTGCTGGGCCGTGAGCCTACACCAAGGGGCCGTGCCAGCTCCGGGACGCTAGCTTGGGCTCTGTCAGCTCCTCCCCTGCCCATGGCACTGTAGGTCCTGGTGCCACCCCATCACTCGCTAAGCAGAAGCTCCCTAAGGAGGGAGATGGCCTGGGTCTGCTGGGGGCCGTGGGTATGGGTGGGTCTCCTGCTGGGGCTGCTCTGGCAGGCTGGAGGTACGTGGGGTGAGCCGTGTGCTGCATGGGTCGTGGCAGTGATGGTCGGGTCTGGGTTCTCATCAGGGGCATGAAGGTCATCGAGAACAGGGCCATGAAGGACGAGGAGAAGATGGAGCTCCAGGAGATGCAGCTGAAAGAGGCCAAGCACATAGCGGAGGAGGCCGACCGCAAATACGAGGAGGTGAGCATCCGACCACAAGCCCTGGGGCCACAGCTCCCGTCAAGGGGCCTGTGCCCAGATCCCTGGGTCTGCCCCTGACACCCCTTCCCCGGGGAGAGCTCCAGAGAGAGCAGAGCCCACCGAAGCAGCTCCTGCCGTGGGGTCCCCTGTCCAGCCCACGTGGTACCCTCTCTCCTCATTGCCTGCACCTCTGCAGCCAGGCCATGCGCCTGCCACTAGGGACACCACTCATTGCACCCCCGGCCTGTGTGCTGGGGGGTCCCTGCCACCCTTCCTCATTCATGCAGACGTACGCGTGCGCTGCCCCTGGGCCCCACATGACCCTGGCTGTGCGCATAGGCACCTGGGGTAACCTGCCCCTCTGCTGTTGCTGACAGGTTGCCCGCAAACTGGTGGTCATTGAGGGGGAGCTGGAGCGCTCTGAGGAGAGGGCAGAGGTTGCAGAGAGGTGAGTGGCAACGCCCGCAAGATCTGGGGGGGATCGACCACATGATGATTGCAGGCCCAGTGGCCGCCTCCACCCCCAAGCTGTGCAGGGACCCCAGTCAGGCACTAGCCTGGGAGCCCAGTGCTGCTAGTCCACCCAGCCCAGCTGGCCTGGGCTCCAAGGGTTCCTGGGGCTGGGCCTGGCCCAGGACCCCTGCACTTCCTGCCTGGCCACCAGACCTGCCCCACGGCTGTTCTGTCCTGTCTCGTCCTCTTGCCCAGCTGGGGCCCAGGTGTGAGGAGCGAGTGTTTGACCATGTTCTCTGCTCGGTTCCCCACCTCCCCACGATGCCCCCTCCCTGCAGCCGTATGAGGCAGCTGGAAGAAGAGCTGCGGACCATGGACCAGACCCTCAAGTCCCTGATCGCCTCAGAGGAAGAGGTACTGGGCAGGGCCGGGAGATGCTGCTTCCTCTGCCCCTCTCTGTTCCTCTGGCCTCCTCTCTCCCCTCATCTCTGCACAAGGATCTCGGCTTCCTGCTCCTCACTGTCCTGCAGCTGCCTTGGGCCTGGGCCCTGGGGCAGACGGGTGGAGGCAATGCCTGGAGCTGGGTGCTGGTGTGGCCGCACCTGGAAGCCTCATGGCCTGTCCTCCCCAGTCTGGCCCCCCATTGCAGCCCTCTGGGGCTATGGAAGGAGAAACCTCTGGGTTGGGGTTCGCATCGGTGATGGTTACAGGTTCCCATGTACCTGTCCTGGCCACAGCTGAACAGGTGACCCACCCAGGCCTTTGCCCCTGCCCACAAAGCAGCCTGCTCCCCTGGGCTGTATGTGTGCATGTGGCTGCTGGACTCTCCTGGACCTGAGTGGCTGCAGGAGAGCAAGGACGACTGTCACAAGGGCACCAGACATGTGGACGCAGGGCACGGGCCATGGCAGCTGTCGCTTCCTCTCCACCCAATTGCACCGGTTTCTGTCCTCTGAACTTGTTCTCTTTTTCTCTCCTTTCCTTCCTTCCTTCCTTTGCTCCCTGCTCCCTCTCTGCTGTCCTCTCCCATGCTGTCTCCTCTGCTGTCCCTTGCCCCTGGGATGTAGTAAATGTGGGGACCTAGAGGAAGAGCTGAAAATTGTCACCAACAACTTGAAGTCCCTGGAGGCCCAGGCCGACAAGGTAGGAGCCGGCCTGGCAGCAGTGCCTGCCCCTGGGGCTAGGAGGGGGTGAGCGTTGGGGGGCAGAGTCCCTGTGCAAACGGGAGCCCGGTGCTGCAGGGCTCACACGTGTTTCTCTCCACAGTACTCCACCAAGGAAGACAAATACGAGGAGGAGATCAAGATTCTAACAGAGAAACTGAAAGAGGTGAGAGGCCCTGGAGCAGAGTGGGGAGGGCATGGACCCTGCCTGGGCACCTGGACCAGTGGCCACCCTGGGTCAGCAAGCCCAAACCTGGGTGTATCCAGACCCTTGTCCACAGTTCCTATCACCCCTGCAGTGGGCAGGTGACCCACATGCCTGCAGGGGCCAGCCCCAGCCCTGGGCACCAGGGTGGGGTAGGTGCCACTGTTCTGGAGTGGAGCCAGATTGCTGCCGGCCCTGTGAGGGGCAGAGCCAGGGTCTGAACCCCACTCTGTCTGGGGTTCCAGAGCTGAAAGACTGCCGCAAGACTGGCAGGGGGGTCCAGGTCCACCCAGACCTTGGATACAGCAAATCAGGAAGAATCCGCTCCCAAGAGACTGGGAAGCAAGTCCCAGGGTGGGTGCAGACAACCTGGCAGTACCCAGTGCCAGGACAAACCAGGTCCAGTCCTGCATCGGGATCCATGCATGCGCAGTGCTGGTCCGGGGCCTGCTCCTGCCTGCCGCAGCTGCCACCCCCCGTTGGCCCTGGAGCTGACACCCATTTCCCACTGCAGGCTGAGACCCGAGCGGAGTTTGCAGAGCGCTCGGTGGCGAAGCTGGAGAAAACCATTGATGACTTGGAAGGTAACGCACCCCTGATGAGTAGAGCTGTTCCCGGGTCTCAGACCCCCGGGCATGTGCCCAGTCTACTTCACTCATGCTCGCAGGGAGGGGGCAGGGCGCTGAGGGGTGCCAGACAGGTGAGGAGGGTCTGCCCTGGCCATAGCAAGGCATGTGGGGGACCCCAGGGTGCAATGGGGCTACATGGAGGATGGAAGCAGTTTTTGCAGCCATGGGGAACGGGGTGGGGGGCCGTGACTAATGTGGCAGCATGGGGGAGCTTGGGTCAGGGTTGGGAAGGAACCCCTGCCCCTGAGGGTAGAAACTGGCCCCCAGAGCAGCTGTACTGCCCCATTGGGGGAATTGGACTGGGGTGGTTCAGACAGGGCTGATTCTGGGCCGGGCAGACCCCTGGCGGGCCCAGCAGGCGGGTTGGCCCAGGGCACAGGCCGCAGGAAGGGGTGATGGGGGAACGTGCTGGGGAGGAGGTGGGGAGCGCGGGGCCCCTGGCAGCCACGGGGGCCTTGCCTGCCCGTGCCAGGTCTGTGTGTGTGTGAGCACGTGTGGCCTGCCCCTGCCCCAGCCCCGTCCCCCTGCACTGGGGTCTCTCACTCTCTCACATTCACTCTCTCTCTTTCTCCCACCACTCCCTGCCCCCCGCACCCCCACTGTCCTGCTCCGCCCCACACTGTGCCCCTGCGCCCTCCTCCTGCCTGCAGACGAGGTGTATGCCCAGAAGATGAAGTATAAGGCCATCAGCGAGGAGCTGGACAATGCACTTAACGACATCACCTCCCTCTGAGCCACTTGCGCACCAACGCCCTGCTCTGCCCTGCCCGTCTGTCCATCCGTCCTGCCCCCACCTGCCTGCCTGCCCGCCCCTGGGTCACCCTGGCTGCTCCCCACCCAGCCCCCCTGCCTGCCTGCCTGCCTGTCCATCTGTCTGTCCTCTCTCTATGTCTTCAGGCCCCAGTGCTGTCAGGTGTGAGTGCTCAGGCGAGGGGCTGGGAAGCTCCTGGGGGGTAGGGGGGAGACCTGCTTTGTGTTGCTGCCTCCTGTCCAGGGATTCCCCCTCTGTCAGCCACAGCCTGGGGGAGGTGCTGGGTGTAGGGGCCCACTGGTACAGCAGGAGGGGCCCCCACCGCCTGCCCTGCTGGGAGGCCAAGCCCTGGGGCTCAGGGCAGCTGTGCAGGGGGCAGGGGAAGCAGGAGCCATAGCCCAAGCAAGGTGCTCACAGTGGGGCTGGGAGGGGACGACTGGGGCTCCGTGTCATCCAAGCACATCCGCCTGCTCAGCCACTGTTGGGGCTGACCTGGCCAGAAGCCACGTCCCTGCTGTGGTGGGGTGGGGGCTGCCCTGGTGCTGCTGCATCCTCTGTCCTCTGCCCATCGCTGTTTCATTTGCATCTCATGACTTTTCCTTTCTCTTCTGTCCCACTGAGTTGGTCTCAATAAAGCATTCTCTTTCCTCCGTTTCTCCTTGGTTTCTTCATGCTGCTGCCTCCCTCCCCCTGCTCCTACTCTCATTTCCACTGCTGTCTCATTCTCATGCCTGCCCTTGGCCTAGGAGGGAGCCCCGGGGCAGGACAACAGCTCCTGCGAGGGCCCACACTCGTGGGGTCAATCCTTCTTCCCTGTCCTGTGACTCCATCACTGCTGATGTGGTCCTATCCCCTGCTCTGCCCAGGAGTTGCCCCAGACACAGCTCCTGTCAGCCTGCCTGGCCCCTGCCCCAGTGCCTGGTGGGGGACAGTACCGGTGTCTCCTTGAAGAGGGGAAACTCCCCCGTGGGGTTCAGCTTTGCACTCTTGGCCCAGAGCTCAGCTCAGTGTCAGTTTGGATCTCCCCCATGCAGTCTGCCCCACCACGGGAACGGGTTCACCCCAGCCAGGATGAGCTAAACCCCCACCCAGATCTGCCTCTCGCTGCAGGCTCTCTCCAGGCCACACTGCTTCTCCTTTGAGGCAAACACAGGTCCCTGCCTGGCTCTGGTCTCCGCTGATGTGACTTTCTCTTGCACTAACGTGACTTTCTCTGCACTAACACTCTCCTCTCTTTCTCTCTCTTTCTCTTTCTCTGCTGCTGCTGCTGCTGACACCTCTGTTTTCCATAGAGCGCTCCCGGCAGGAGGCGGAGAAAAACCGTGTTCTCACTAATGAGCTGCGGGTCATCCTTAATGAACTTAACAACTGAGCAGGGAATCCGTGCCCCAGCTCCCTGGCTCTGCTCCTGCCATTGGCCTGTGCCCGCTGGGTTGAACCCTCCTTGGCCCCCTGCCTCTCCGACCACAGCCCAGGCTGCACCGATGCCACGTTCCCGCCCAGTGCCACAGGCTCTGCCCACTCCCTCCTGTTGGCTCTGGGCTTGCTGCCTTGCACCGCAGTCAGCCTGTGGCTCTGTGCGCCCCGGAAAGGAGCCTGTCCTTGCCACGGCCAGACCCAGAGGCCCCTGCCCTGTTGGGCAGCCCCAGCGTGGGACGGGATGCCCAGCTGGCTGAGAACCCTCAATCCTGCCTGCCCAAGTGCAGGGCCCCCCAGTCGGAGGATGGCAGCAGCCCGTCTCCACCTGGCACAGCCAGGAATTCCTTAACAGGCCACGCGCGGGCAGAGCTCTCTTCTGACCACAGCCAGCCCTTGCAGGCCCTGCCTCTCCCAGGGTTGCTCCAGGGTGGCGGTAGGACTGTGGACTGACAGGGAAGAGCTCCCTGCTACCCTGGGGGGGTCGGATTCGATGATCTATTGAGGTCCCTTCTGACCCTAACATCTATGAATCTATGAAAACCTAGCCCCAGCCAGGGGGCTGTGGGGCAAGACCAGGGGCTCTTGATGGGGTGCCCAGCTGGAGGGTTTTTCTCTTTTTCAAGGAAAGTTTTTTGTGTTCCAAGCCAAATCAGTTCCAAGTCTGTGAGTCATTCGAGAACCATAAGTGACCCTGTTACCAGCAAACAGCCTCCACTCCCACCTGGGGCTTCAAATGCTTCTAGATAATTTGGCAGGCATCCTGTGTGCAGGCCCAAGCCCAGAGGCTTAGGGTTCAGATGCCCCCAAGTTTCACTTGCCCTCAACCATATGGCCACAGGAGCAAGCTAGCAGGAGGTGCTGTAGAAGCAGGGCAGGGATGCTGGCCAGGAGAGAGACTTCCAGCTGCTCTGGCCCTAGCCTGCCCCACCAGGGCAGAGGCTGTAGAGCTCAGGATGGGACTACCCTGGTGCACTGACATGTCAGGGAGTCGGACAGTGCTCTAAGCTGCTCCTGGCCTGGCCTCTCCCAGGACTGGGTGCGGCAGGGAGCCCGGGGCCCTCGACCCCCATCTCCCAGCGCTGGGCGTTGTGCGGCGCCCGGGGCCCTCGACCCCCATCTCCCAGCACTGGGCATTGTGCGGCGCCCAGGGCCCTCGACCCCCATCTCCCAGCACTGGGTGCTGCAGGGAGCCTGGGGCCTTTGATCCTGCTGTCTGGCAGGGGGGCCACGGGCTGTCTGCGCAGGCTGCCCCAGCCCACTCTGTGCAGGACAGCTAGAAGTAGTCCTGCAGCTCCGTTCTTTCTGCTGTCCTGTCCTGTCCTGTCCTGTCTGCCTCTCCTGAGCTGCTGTCTCGCTCCTGCTCCGCGTGGATCAGCTCAGGGCAGGGCCCCTCCTGTGCTGGCCCTGGGCTCTGCAAGGTAGGACGCGCTGTGGAGGGACTGGGCCCTGCTAGGGAGGTGCTGAGAGGGTCAGCTGTGCTCCGATCCCCACTTAGTCTCCCAGCTGCTGCGGCCGGGCCGCTCTGCCAGGCGGGCAGCGCGCTGCTGCCAGAGCACCGCTGCGCCCCAGGCGCTGCTCCGGGCATGTGGCCATTGCACTGACGTGTGCATTCGTGTGTGTGTGTGTGTGTGTGTGCGCGCGTGGCTGGGTGTGCGTGTCCGGACGATGGTGTGGTGCCGCACGGCGTGTCTGGCCGGGTGCGTGTGGGCGTCCCTTGTGCTTACAGAGAACCTGGCCAGTGCCAAAGAGGAGAACGTGGGCATCCACCAAGTGCTGGACCAGACCCTGCTGGAGCTCAACAACCTCTGAGCCGCCCGCGCGGCTGCAGGGCACGGAGCGCCGCGCCGCGCCGCGGCCAAACGCACACCCGGGACGAGGGCGCCGCGCCGCGCCGCGCCGGCCCAGGGCGCCCGGACACCCGCCCCGCCTCTTCCCTCATTAAAGCAGTTTGACAAACGCTGGCTGGCCGTGTCTGTGCTGGGGGCGGCGGAGCCCC
>NW_005843362.1:5279-7848 GCF_000455745.1 Alligator sinensis | reverse complement strand
ACCCCTTCCGTGAGCCCCCCTGCGCGCCGCTCCCGGCACCGGCCTGGCCCTCCGTCCCCGTCCCCGTCCCCATCCGCGCCCCGACACCTGCCTTGCCTTGCCCTGCCCCGCCCCGCCCCGCCCCGCCCCACGGCCCACCTGTATCCGTAGGTGCTCCTGCTGCTTGTCCCCTGTGCCGATCACAGTCCGAGGCCCGGTCGCCTTTGCTGTGGGTACATGCAGCTCCCTGCACAAAAGGGCCCAGCCTTAGTGGAGGCGCGGGGGGGTGGGGCAGCAGTGTCCCTGGGCTCACGGGTTCAGAGCCAAAGGGGACCGATCAGCCATTCACCCCGGCAGCCCTTCGCGGCCCCCAGGCAGCTGGGTTTGGCCAGCGCTGCATCGGGAGGCTCCAGGGGATGGCGAGCCTTCCCAGGTAGGTTCCTCCTCGTTGTTAACAGCCTTCCTAGTTTCCAGCGTGGGTTTGCCCAGCTGCACCCTCCAGCCCTTGGTTCCTTCCCTGCCACGTTAGTGAGTGCGTTGACACCTGTCGTCCCACTTGCCCCTTGCGGTGGAGACCCCCACGCCCCCCATATCTTCTGTCCGAGGAGCCTGGAACAAGTCTGCAAGTCCGTCTTGTGTTAGAAGCAGCGTTGTCACCAGTCAGGAACCAGCTGAGAAACCGGTGTGAAAATGCTCTGTGCGCCTGCAGGTCGGGCTGCCCACATGAGGCCATGATCCTGGCCATAGCCCTAACCCCCCAGGCTCCTGTCTGAGTTCTCGAACATCCCTGCTGTGCAAGTGACCTGCCTCGAGCCTGTGGCAAGTGTCCTTTGTGAGCGCTGGCCCAGGGGCTCGAAGTTCTCGGCCCTCGGGCTCTGAGCCTGTCTGGAAGTTGCCTGCGAAGGACCTGAGCTCTCTGGGAGGTCTGGCCCCATGTTGTCCGGGGCGGAGGTGTCGGGCAGCCTGCTCGGGATGGGCTTGAAGAGCTGTTCTTGTGAGAGCAGGCTTGGAGTTGGAGGATGTCTGCAGGATGCAGTGTGCTGATGGGTGAAGCCAGAGTCTGGCCTGAGCCCTTTGTAGACAGGCTGAGGGGAGGGGCTGATTGTGCAGGGCCAAGGCTGAGGCTAATCTCCCAAGCGCAGGCCACAGCAGCCGGGCGGGCCCCTTCCCTGGGCAGGGCAGGCCATGGTGCTGGGGCAGACGGGTCTGTCTCTGTGCTGGCCTCGGGGTGTGGGGGGAAGTTTCAGGCAGGTGGGGTGGAGGGGCGCGTGACGCACTTAGAGTACAAGGGTGAGAAGGGCAGTGTGGGGCCGTGCACCCGTGGTGCAGGAAGGACCGGCTGCTAGAGGCTGTCACCTGCCTGGATTCACAGAGCAGCTGTGGCTGATGCCTGCGATGCTGCAGCCTTGTGTTCCCTTGGCTCCAGAAACGGGTGTTGCTGTCCCTGCTGCGTGGGGCCTGCTCCTGCTAGGGCAGATCACACTTGGCACCTTTCTTGCTCATGAGGCTTTCTTTCCCAGTGGGTCAGTGAAGCAGTAGGGTGCTGGTCAGGGTCCCCAGCCTGGCTCCATCCTGCGCTGCTCCATGTGACTGCCACACTGGTGCTGGCTAGGTTAGCAAAAGGTATGGTGTGCCGGGGCTCCCAGCAGGTAGGAGTCGCTTGCTCCAGACTTGTTCCCTGGAGGGGCAAAGCCAGCACAGTGCCAACTGAGCCAGGCCTCCCTGGCACTGAGAGATGAGCACCTGCATGATATAGTTCATGCTGCCTCCTGTCATCCCTACCTGGAGATGGGACTGGAGCATGTCCCCTGCTTCCAGCTGCTGGTGGGACCTGTGCTTTAGGCACAGCCGGGTCTCGGGCAGTTGAGCTAAGACATGTAACTGGACAGACCTTGGCCCCTCCCTGAATCTAGGGCTGCAACAGTGCTGCCCATTGCTTTCCTCCCCAGCCCTGCCGTCCCAGAGTCAGCTCGGAGCTGGGTCCATACACTTCAAGAGAGAGACCTCTTGGGCCAAAGCACTATGGTGAAAGCAGGTCTGCCACAGTGGTCCTCCGGCAGGGGGCTCTGGAAATGGCTGCACAAGGGACTGAGAGATCTCGTGGCCAAATCCTCAATGCAAGACAGTAGCAGTGAGGGCAGAATAGTTGACTGGGATGATGGAGAGGGGCTGGGGTGGCTGCTGTGGAACATGCCCTGTCTGCTCAGCATGTCCTTGCTCGAGGAATTGGTGTCCCTGGAACCATCCCAGCTTCCCTGACTTGGAGGCACTGCGGCCGGCTTCTTCCCTCCTGCCGACAGTGAGTTTGCCCAGGAACTGGCTGAGGCAGCTCCGGGCTCTGCGGCCCCCAGGGGGCACTTGCCTGCCTGTACACTAATGCCAGGAGCTTGCGGAATAAGCAGGAGGAGCTCATCCTCCTGCTCAGTGCAAACCATTACGATGTCATAGGGATAACGGAGACCTGGTGGGACTCCACCCATGACTGGACCACGGGGATAGATGGCTATACCCTGTACAGGAGGGATCATGTAGAGAAAAGGGGCGGGGGGGTAGCTCTCTATGTTAAGGAAAGCTACACGTCCCTGCAAGC
>NW_005843362.1:0-3586 GCF_000455745.1 Alligator sinensis | reverse complement strand
AAGTCCTTTTTCAGATATGTGGGGAGCCGGAGGAAAAGCAGGGGCAACATTGGACCCCTACTGAACCAGATGGGGCAACTGACAACTGACACCCAGGAAAAAGCCAACCTATTAAATAGGTACTTTGCGTCAGTCTTTCATCAGTCCCATGGGATGCCCATGCCCGCTACAGGGCCGGGAAGTCCGGGTGAGGGTGATCCCCTGCCCTCCTTTAATGCTGACTTTCTGAAGGAACATCTTGAGAAGCTGGATACCTTCAAGTCAGCTGGCCCTGACAATCTTCACCCCAGGGTACTCAAGGAGCTGGCGAGCATCATAGCCCAGCTATGTTGGCTAGCACTATGGAAGAAAGAGACTTGGGGGTCGTCATTGACCACAAGATGAACATGAGCCTGCAGTGCGATGCTGCAGCTAGTAAAGCGACCAAAATGCTGGCTTGCATCCATAGATGCTTCTCAAGCAAATCCCGGGACGTCATTCTCCCCCTGTACTCGGCCTTAGTGAGGCCGCAGCTGGAGTACTGTGTCCAGTTTTGGGCTCCACAATTCAAAAAGGATGTGGAGAAGCTTGAGAGAGTCCAGAGAAGAGCCACGTGCATGATCAGAGGTCAGGGAAGCAGACCCTACGATGACAGGCTGAGAGCCCTGGGGCTCTTTAGCCTGAAAAAGCGCAGGCTCAGGGGTGATCTGATGGCCACCTACAAGTTTATCAGGGGTGACCACCAGCATCTGGGGGAACGTTTGTTCACCAGAGCGCCCCAAGGGATGACGAGGTCGAATGGTCACAAACTACTTCAAGATCGTTTCAGGCTGGACATAAGGAAGAACTTCTTTACTGTCTGAGCCCCCAAGGTCTGGAACAGCCTGCCACCGGAGGTGGTTCAAGCGCCTTCATTGAACACCTTCAAGATGAAACTGGATGCTTATCTTGCTGGGATCCTATGACCCCAGCTGACTTCCTGCCCTTTGGGCGGGGGGCTGGACTCGATGATCTTCCGAGGTCCCTTCCAGCCCTGATGTCTATGAAATCTATGACAGCTGGGCACCTGGATGGTCAGCAGATGTCAGCTGTGTGTGTGCACGCATGTCGTGCACCACAGCTGTCTGGCAGATAGAGGATTGGGTGGCATCTGAGCGGGAGGCAGCCTCTCATCTTGGTCTGCCCAAGCAGCTTAGGTCTGGCAGAGTGGTGAGCCGGTGCCACGAGGGAAGGGGCCTTGCTGGCACCTGCTGCATCTTTACGTTTCAGCCTCTGGTCTGGGCATTGGCTTTGTGAACCTGTGCTTCGCCTGAGGGCTGGCTGCCACCAGCACAATCCCTCACAGGGACCTGTGTCTTTACCTCTAGGGACGGGCTGTGGCCTCCTGGACAAGGCAGCTCTATAGGTGTGATCCTGCTGTCCTGAACATGAATCGCTGCAGGGGGGGTGCCTGGATGCCGGCAGGCTGTGCTAGGCTCCCATTTAAAGACCCAGCCCCCTTCTCCCTCCAACTCCAGGCACCATTGTCACTGGGGTGTGCCTTCCTGGCACATCTCCCAGCTGAGTGCACTTTGCTCCATGCTCTGACAATTGGGCGTTGCCCATGGAGCTCAGGCCAACTGCCAGCCCAGCCCTGTATGGGGCAAAGTCCGGGCACTGCCTACAGGGCCAGGGGGCCTGGGAGTGACACCTCCTGCCAGGCAGAGGCTGCTTCCTAGGCCGCTGAGCCTCGGTGCTTGCAGGCGTGGGTGCTGCACAGACACGTTGCAAGAGGCCATCCCTGCTGACAGCGTTTGCAGCCTGTGTGGGCCACGGGAGTACCGAGTGGGGCGGGGGCTATCTTCCTCTGGCTTACTCAGCTGGCCAGGGGTGGGGCCAGGAGTGGAACCCAGGCATCCAGAGTGCCCTTCTTTGCACTTTGCAGCACTTCTTTGCTTCTTTGCAGCGCCCTGGCTGGCAGTTTGTGACCATTGGGGCCGAGGGGAGTTGTGTGCGTGTGTGGTGCCCTGCTCTGCCCAGTCCAAACCATGCAGGCAGAGAGGGAGGGTTCCCCTTCTCCCCTCTTTGCAGCACCCTGGGTGGCAGTTTGTGGTCATTGGGAGGGAGCGGAGGGGGGTGCGCATGCAGCATCAAGCTCCTCCCCACGCAGGTGCTGGAGAGGCTGGGGCTGGCAGGACATGTTCACACAGCCAGCATCCCTTGGCCCTTAGAACTACAGCATCATGAGGGAGCTCATGCATGACTGCCTGTCTCCTGTGGCCCCTGCATCCTCACCAGTGTTGCTGCTCTCCGGGGCTCAGCCCTACGGCCATCCAGTCACCCTCGGTCTGCCCCCCCACTGGAGGTGCCCGGGGCAAAGGGTGGTTCCCATCACTGATGCCCAGGGACCCTCCAGCCAGGCCTCAGTGGCAGCATCGGCAGGATTCTGCAGAGCACCTGGGCAGAAGCTACGGCCATTCTGCCTGTGCCAGTGTCAAGGGGCAATCGGGAATAAGTGCCCCTTCCCACTGCAGTGTGGGGGCCTCGTCTGGGCTGGGCTCTGATGGGCACTATCTCCTCTGCCCAGGAAGGCGATCGAGGGGCTGGTGGCACTCAGTGAAGACGGCTGCTCCCCCCTTTCCATCCAGCAGATGGCGTATGGTGAGTCCCGCCCCCTGGCTGGGGCACTGGGCTGCTGGGTGACGGGAGCCTGGGGTGCTAGAGGGGAAAGGGAAGGGGGGACTTCTCCCCAGGAGTCCCTTCAGGATAAGGGCAGGTGCGTGCAGAAGCCCTCAGCACTGTGTGGGGGTGGGGGTAGTGGGGTGGCTGTGTGCAGGGGTGGTCCCTGGGGCATGGCCCCTCCCTTGGGGTGCTGGGGCCTCTGGCATCTCCAGCTCAGCACCATGCATCTGCCCCCACAGTGGCTGGCCTGGGCTTCGGACTCATGAGTGGTGCCTTCTCCATGATCAACCTCCTGGCGGATTCACTGGGGCCTGGCACCGTGGGTATTCATGGGGACTCACAGCTCTACTTTTTGACCTCGGGTGAGAAGAAATGCTTGTTGTGGCTGCCCCCCCACTCCCCCTCCCGTGCCTCAATGGCCTGGTCTCGGGTAAGAGACTGCCCTGCCCCTTGTCTTGCTGCTTCTGCACCCCCACTCTGACTGCACATCCCCTACCCCCTGAGAGCTCTATTTCATAGATTCATAGACGCTAGGGCTGGAAGGGACCCCAGAAGATCATCAAGTCCAGCCCCCTGCCCCAGGGGCAGGAAGTCAGCTGGGGTCATAGGATCCTAGCAAGATAAACATCAACATAAAAATGTCTCTTGAAGGCATTCAAAGTAGGTACTTGAATCACCTCTGGCGGCAGTCTATTCCAAACCTTGGGGGCTCGGACAGTAAAGAAGTTCTTTCTTACGTCCAGCCTGAAACGGTCACGGAGGAGTTTGTGACCATTCGACCTTGTCATCCCTTGGGGCGCTCTGGTGAACAGACGTTCCCCCAGATCCTGATGAGCACCCTGATAAACTTATAGGTGGCTACCAGATCACCCCTACGCCTGGGCTTTTCCCGGTTGAATAGTCCCATGGCTCTCAGCATGTGGCTCTCCTCTGCACTCTCTCAAGC
>NW_005843361.1:181289-187168 GCF_000455745.1 Alligator sinensis | reverse complement strand
AATACCCCAAAATCCATGTTCCTCCACAACTGAAAAAAAAGACAGCTATACAGAGAGAAAGAGAGAGTGAGAGACAGAGAGACAGCGATCAGTTGGGCAATGTTTTATTGATAAATATACAGCGTTAAAGCAATTTGGAAACCTACCAGTGTCTCTATCATCATAATAAAGTGAATTCTAAACACGTATATGTTTTGCTGGGGCCCCCCGCCCCCCCCCCCAGGGGCTGCAGGCCCCCATCAGAGGCTACAGCTCCCCACAGGGGCTACAGTCCCCCAACAGGAGCCAAATGGCCCCCGCAGAGGCTACCACCCCCCTGCAGGGCCCATGTGCCCCACCTCCGCTTGCTCCCCCAGCCCCTAGGATTGCCGCCCTGCCTGGATCCATCCTCCACCAGCTCCTGCCCAGTGACCCAGACGGCAGCTGGAACTGCTGGTGAGTGCCAGGGTTTTTTTTTGTTTTGTTTTGTTTTTAATTGTAGGGATGCTGGGGTGGGGGTTTGGGGGTAGGCAGGGGATGAGGCCAGGTGGGGCAGGGATCTGGGGGGCTGGGGCAGTGGGCGGAGCCAGTGGAGGGCCCCCCCTCAAGGTCCCCTCTCGCCTCCCCTACTTACCTGCAGTGGAGCCTGGGTCCAGCTCCTGGTAACTGGCATGCTGCCTGCCCTGCATGGGCAGGCAGCATGCTTCAGCACCAGGGTGAGGGCCAACCACAGAGATGCTCTGGCTCCTACCAGAGCATCTCTGTGGAGGACCCAGCCTCTGGCTGCTCTGCTTTTTTTTGCTTCATTTTTTTTGACCAACAGTTTTTTACCTTTTTTGGTCTAATTTTGCCCTCTCACTGCAAACTTGCAGTGGGGAGAACCTTTTGCCATTCCCGCACATGCCTCTTGCAGCGTCTCAAAGGGGTTTGAGATGCTGCAAGAGGCACGTGCAGACTCGTCTAGACACACCCATTGAAGTCAATGGGAATGCTACAGTTCTTTTCAGTGGACCAGGATTTTACTTACTGATCAATTGCTTTATACTATTGCATGGTACTGACAGTGGACCAGCTTCTGTGCCATCATACACTCAGCAGAGTTAAGGCAGTTGCACTGGGTATAGCTTAATGCAGTGTATAGATCACCATAATTTAAGTAATAATATATATTTAGCTGTAGATAAACATAATATTTGAAGCATTACAAATGCAAGTATAACTTTGCCTACACTCTGCCTGCAAGTCCCTACAAATGGACTGACTTTCTTACCTAGGTGAGCACAGACAGTACAGCCGACCCATTGTGTAAAAAAGACACAGAAGTATTGTAATAATAGTAAGCAGTTTATTTATGCCTTGTGTCCACACCCTTGGAATGTAGTCCTTTCCCAGCAATCATCTTTCATCAGGCATTCACTTTAAAACTGTGTTACAAACCACTGGTATAAATTGGTGTGACATCTGGATGTATTTTTTCATTTAGCAGATTTATTGGTTTAAGATGTCCAATAGCTGTTGTTTGTTTTATGGAGTTTCTATTAATGATCTCATTGATTTCATTTGTGTGTTTGTCTGAAGGATTTTGGCTCTTGTGCTGTGATTTTGTATATAGGCACCTGTATCCAGGCATGTGAGTGGGTCCTATTTATCCTTATGCTATCTCTGCAGAGGGTTACTGCATTACCACACTGTTCTCTTATTTGACTTTTCTAGGTACAAGGCTGTAGTCCTGGCAGCCAATCATTTTGGTAGATTTTTTACTGGTCAGATAACAGCAGCTGGAAAAGTTCCTCCTGCAAAGGTATGAATGTTAGCGCTGATCTAAATGGAATAAAATTCTGTGCTGAGTGCCCTAACTAATAGTATATCCAAGGAGTGAAGTTTTGTTATACAAGTGGGAAATCTAGGGGTTACCTGATACAATGCCATTTGTTGCTATTTCACTTGCAGTTTTATTTGTATTGGGGCCAGATTGTATCTGCTCTTTATAAAGGTGTAAATCTTTATAAATCCTTCTCTAAGTTTGTACCCCCATAAAGACGTTAGGCATAATAGCCATCCCTGGGCTCTCCAGAATACACAGTATGATCTCCATGAAAACCACCTAAAGCATTTGTCTTTTTCAAAGAGCTGGGAGGAAACAGGATTGCTGAGTGGATTGCTTATGCCAGTGTCATAAAAGGAGGTGTATTTGGTCTGCTTCATGTGTGCACTCAGAAGCTTTAAGAAGTAGTGCACCTCCCAGAGCACAATCTGAGGCCATGATCTCCCCACTGCCCCAAGAACAGGTCTTTCTGGCTAACAACAGGTCAAATTCTGCTCACATCTATGCATGTGTTATGCCCCTGAAGTCAAAGGGGAATGACTTGAGAGAAGAACTTGGTTGCAGTTTGGTTCCAATTTGCATTTTTAAAAGAGGCTTTGGCATATGTTTGATCAGTTGTAATAATGTATTAAGTGTCAAAAAGTACATTGAATCATATCACACCCAGAGACAGATGGGGACTCTTTTTTTTTTTAAAGGAAAAGTCTACCAATAGATGGAGCAAATTCTGTGCTCTAATACCTATTTCAGTGAAATTTGTGCATTCATATCTGAGGGCAGAATTTGGTCCATAAATACTACCTGAAGAAAAGCTGAGATAAAGATTCAAAGAGCTGATCAAATTAGGACTAACAGTCTTTATTATCAAAGTTTGAGAAAGAGAGAGTCTGTGTGCTGTGGGCAGGAAAAAAAACAGCATTCATATTTGTATAATTTAATCGTCTGAAGAATTGACACCATTCTACCTTATCTTTTTTTGTAAATCATAGAATCATAGTAAATCATAGGGCTGGCAGGGACCTCAGGAGATCACCTAGTCCAACTCTCTGCTCAAGGCAGGATCATCCCTGTCTAAACCATCCTAGACAAGTGTTTGTTTAGCCTGTTTTTAAAGACTTTGGCACACTCTCACACAACTACTAGACATAAGGCCTGAAACATCAAAACACCTTTACTGGGACAGGCCACCTATTCTTCTGCCCCAAGCCACTTGTTTGGTGTGTTGTGATACAATTTGAAACTTCTGTGAAGCGTTACATTTTGTATCCTCCGATGCTCTTTTAAGTACCAATGCTTTTGAAGGTCGGGGCATTATACCTATAGCTTGCTATGAGGTTGATGGACACAAACTGCCCTTTCCTAACACTCTATATGTTTCAACTTCCTAGATGTTGATAATTGGTGGTGGTGTGGCTGGGCTGGCTGCTGCAGGAGCTGCTAGAGCAATGGGAGCCATTGTCAGGGGATTTGACACCAGGTAGGATAAGAAAATCCTGAATGTTGGGCTTCCATTTACATCACGTATTTTGAGCCAAGTTCTGGTTTTGTTTACATTGGTGAAAATCCCTTTGAACACAGAGCACCAAAGATGCTGTGAGCACCTGCTGCACTTGGGCCAGTCTTAATATGTTGGTGCACTAATTTCCCCCTTATACATGTACTCCAGGCATTGCAGCCATGCCAATCAGGTACATGCAAATTTGAGTTCTAATTTTTCATGAAAATCCCACCTGCAAAATAAGGCAGAATAATGTTTAGACATGGTCTGTTAGGCTACTCAACCCATCTTCCTGCCAGTATAGGAGTGTTAACTAGAGACCATTTCTTTCTCTTTGTCCTGTCATATTTCAAGGTCCCAGCCACTTTAATTCATTTGTTCTCTTACTTCCCTTTGGAGACCCTTCCACAGTGTAAATGTTCTCATTGTTAGGAACAGTCCCCTGATATTCAATTTAAAATTTCTCTCTGCATTTCATCCTATTTTGATACTTATAGGGCCTTGCTCTTCTCCAAGCTTTGATTTCTGTATGCTGGCCAGTGTGCATCCATGGAAGCCAGTGGAAGATCTGCCCATGTGCAGGGGTTTCCTGGCACACACTAGAGAACTGGAGCTTCTGTATTTGAAACCTGCAAATATTTATCTGCTACAAAGACATCCTTTAGTCAAGCTATTGCCTTTAATTTTCCCATAAGAAATCAGCCCCTCTTTCCCCTATAATCACTTCTGTTTTAATTCTCTGGATTCCTTCCAATTTGTTCATATCAGTTTCCAGAAAAGAATGCAGCATTCCAGGTATAACCACATCAGTTCCATATGGAGAGGAACTGTTGCACAGTTTGATGCTTCTGTTGATACAGCCTACATCCCAGAAAGGGGGGAAGCAACCCAAAGAGGAGGAAAAAATCTGATATACAGTGTAGGTAGAATGATTTCAGAATTCAATATTTACTCAAATAGTTCCAGGAGACATCAGCTGCTCTTAATGAGGTCATGTCAGCCAGGCACACAATAAACCCCACAGTGGGACTGTTTAGATGTGTCCTTCCTTGGTGCAGGGTTTTGCTTATGCAGAATTGGACCTGTATTTCATTGTTTTTTTCTAACTTAATCTGCTATCTGCTGGAAAGAACTTGCCAACATGTTACCTTGTAGCTGGTATAATTTTGTGATCATTGTCTTTATAAAATGATGAAATGAAAAATCCTGGTATCTGTCATCTCTGTACTTGGTGTGTAGGCCTGCAGCACTGGAGCAGTTTAAGTCCCTTGGAGCAGAAACTCTAGAAGTGGACATTGCAGAAACTGGAGAAGGGGTCGGAGGTTATGCAAAAGAAATGTCTAAAGAATTTATTGAAGCAGAACTGGCATTGTTTGCTAGACAATGTAAAGATGTGGATATTGTTATTAGTACTGCTCTTATTCCAGGTAAGACAGAGCTTTATGATTATTGCAGAGCTTGAAGGTATGCTTATACCTACATATCTAACGGCAGTTATACATGAATAGTAGCATCGGGACTGGGCCATAGTCAATGTCTACTCCATGGATTAAAGTAGCTTATTCTTGTTTTAATAATTATCTAGTAATTCTAGGTTCAGACTCAGAGGGTGTCTATACATGTGCTCAGGGATGGGGAGGGGCTGTTTCACTTAAAGCGGTTCCCTCATAGCTGATCTAATTAAAATAGCCCACCATCATGTGTATTAAAACCCCTACATTTTAAGATGGCCATGGGAGTACTTTAACTAAAGCTCCCCCACAATCATTTTAAAATGTGGCTCAGGGGTGGGGGGGTAGGATTAATACATGTGACGGTGAGGTGATGCTAGAGCGTTCTAATAAGAATGTGAACCAGCACATCTATAGGCAGCCTATGTTATTAGTTGTTTCTTATTTATTTTCAGTGGCAAACACAATATGCCAGATGTTTTCCTTGCTCCCACTTTAGTTTGGAATTAATATATATATATATATATATATATATTAGGGTTTTGGTTTGTGGGTTTTGAGGGGCTTTCTTTTTTTCTATCTTTCTTTCTTTCTTTCTTTCTTTGGTGTCTTACAATTTCCCACAGGAAAGAAAGCTCCAATCCTAATCACTAAGACTATGGTGGAATCAATGAAGGATGGCTCAGTCATTGTAGACCTTGCATCTGAGGCTGGGGGGAATGTGGAAACAACTCACCCTGAAGAGCTCTACATTCACAAGGTCTGTAGTATATAAGTTAATGCTTACAAATGTTTGAAGTGCATAAAAAACCAACCACCACTTCAAATTTGTTGGAAGAAAATACAAAGTAATAAACATTAACAAAGATTTTACCATGTTTCCTTGAAGACATCCCATTGTCTTATGATAGTCACCAATGGATGGCAGGATAATACAGGAGAGTCTTTCATTTTGCAAGTAATGAAATCACAAATTGGAATATTATTTAGATGCCATTGCATCTTTGAAGATTTTATGCTTCATGATTTATATAAGCATGGTTACTGTGTTTTTAATAACCATAACCATAAATGCACTTACATTCCTCCCAAGAGTTTTGTTAACAAGCTATTGGAGCTGTCCAAA
>NW_005843361.1:158366-181279 GCF_000455745.1 Alligator sinensis | reverse complement strand
GAATAGATCTAGATATACATTTTATTTGATGACTTATAAAACCAATAATGGGCAATGTCTCTATCTTACAGTAACGAGCTGTGGATTTTTACAAAGAGAATAGCCATTTTTAGCTTAATATTGATGTTAGATGTGGCTTGGAAAAGGAAAGACTTTTATATTCATAAGATATTAGAAGGTGCAATTATTTGTCTGTAGCTAAAGCATTTATTGTAGTATTGACTAAAAGAAGTCATGCTTTGTCGATTTCATCTCCTTCCTCAAGATACATTTGTTTCTATAAAAACTTAAGTGATGGAGAAGGCTTAAATTATTGCAATTTCTTAGGTAGCCCCGTGTTTGCACATGCCAGTGCAGCAATTCAAATGAAACTTAGACCTCTGCAGTTTTACAAATATTCAGATTAAAGCAATTTTCCTTACCTAATTTCCCCTATCCACCATCACTAACAAAATGTTTTAAAAATCATGTATGGTCAAAAAACTATAAGATAAAACTAATACTAAACTGTGTATTTTTTTCATTACCTCCTGGAACATACTGGAGGCATATTGTCAAGCTTTTCTTTGCAGGCACAGGTGCTACAAACTTACTTAAAAAAATGGAGAGTCTCTTGTGGTAATTTCATTCTAGCAGCTGGTCCTCTATGGGAAAAGAGAAAATACTGTGAGACTCGTGCCAAAAATTATGTGTGTAGCAGCACTGCTGCTTTGCCTTCCTTGCTTCCCTAGCTATCTGCCTCTCATTGCAAATATCCCATGGGCTTGTACAAAATTTATAGCCAGACCTGCTTTAAACCAGCAAAATCTTTCATTCAGAGAGCTGGTTAAGAATTTTTATAAGATTTTGGACAAAAAATGTGGTTTCTGCATAAGCATCGTTTTTCCCCAGGAAAACTTTGATTTTGCTAATATTTGTCAATTTTTCATCAGGAAAATAAAGTAAGATGTATTGTTTGGGTTGGACTCTCAGATTTAAATATTTCACTGCCTGGAACTGAATTGAACAATTTTGTTTTCAGTCAGCTTGATGTTAAATCTGTCCTCCTGAGCTACTGTTATGCCCACATGGAAGTGCAGTTTGGATCCACATTCCTCCTCAGGTCCACATTCTCCCCTGTGGCCTATCTTCCTCGGATGTACTGTAACTCTGCTGATGCAGGGCTCTTCTGTTCCAACAATAGTGGATTTTGCTGTGCCCTCTCAAACAGCAGGTGGAATGTGAGGCCTACCTGCTTATTCAAAAACATACAGTTAGTAACTACTGTACAGGAAAGATAAGAAATCAAGGTATGGGCTTTCCTCAGCTCATGGTAACAAAACCTTGAAATAGGGAATGAAGAGACAGGAGAAGAGCTTGGAAGATGCAGCCAATATCTCTTGACTTTCGTTACGAGGAAACTTTCCCTGAAGCCACAGCACTATATAAAGTAGGGTTCTGTGGCTGATACGAGCTACAAAGATGCTATGAAGGCGCTATGCTTTTTTCCAACTATTCAGTTAATTTCCCATTCTTATTACTGCCAAATCAATTGTCTCCAGTAGGGAGTTGTGAATCCCCTACAGTGGAAAACGATTTCAATAAATGTTCTTGACCAAGAGAAGATTCCTTCTGTGTAACTGTCCTCTGAAAGCAGTGGTGATTGATCTTCATTACCTGCCTAACTCCTATAATAGCTTGAAGACTCTGCATTATTTTTTCTAATTTTTTTCAAATTTCAGAATTTTATACTTTTTTCTTTGGAAAGGAAATGATCTTTGAAGCCACTAGGGGTCACCATGACTTCACTGCAAGAGAGGCAGTCAGAGTGCCCCCCCTGCAAGGAACTAATGACTGTGCATCTTGTTGGAGTGGGGTAGAACGTGAATGCCTGGAATGGGGCATAAAGTGTTAATAAAATCCTTACAGTGCCTGCTATATGTCTTTTTCTAGACAGTGGCTAATATTCTGTGGCTGTGTTCTGGAAAGCCAGCTGCACACAGCTGCCCAGTTGACAGTGTTTCAATTTTAACTCAAACTGACTTCTTCTGTAACTGCCATACTTGAATATCATATCCTTAGCCTTATTTCTGAATGTGCATTGCAGCCAGCACCTGTGGCTACATATGGGATGAGTTGGCAGCTGCAAGGTCCAGATGGCTAATACTGGAATGCATTGTAATGATGATAAAATAAAAGGGAAAAACAAGAATTTAGGGCACTCCATCGAGGTCAGAACATATGCAGTTGTTTTGAAAGTATGGGATTGAAATGGATTTTTTTGATAGACTACACTCTTCCACTTTCACTCTGTGAGATGTTCCTAAGGAAACATCCTCTTCGATACAGTTGAAGTGTATTGAAAATGGAGCTATCTAAAAGCATGTCTTCCTCCTGGGACTGACTGGAGTGCAATTAAACTGGGAAATGCATTGTGCAATTTGATTCTTATCAGACAAACAAGAGGTGTTTTCAAACTCAAAAAAGTACTTGACGACTCAAAATAAGCACCATCTGGTTCTGAAGCCAGTTCCCTGACTGGCCTCCCAGCTTGTTCTGTTGCTGGCTTGCTGACAAAATTGCTGACTTTTTTGTTCATGCATCCGAATAAGCTATTAGCTTTGAAAGAAAGTCCCTAACTTGTAAAAGAAAGCTTTGGTAAGGCATGTCTGCAGTCATATGTGAATGTGATTTACTGGCATGTTTAAAATATTCATCAAATCTATGGAGAATATGTGAACGGTTTTCAAGATAATACATTAAAAAGTTTGACATTAGTTTATTTTTCTTTCTCATCAGGGTGTGGTGCACATTGGTTATACAGACTTGCCAAGTAGAATGGCTACTCAGGCCAGTAGCCTTTATTCCAACAACATCTTGAAATTATTAAAAGCTATTTCTCCTGACAAAGAATATTTTTATTTTGAGCCAAGGGATGATTTTGATTATGGGACTATTGATCATGTCATTAGAGGAACTGTGATAATGAAGGTGAGTTTTAAGCTCATTTTTATAATTTTAAGAAATGGCTATAAAAGTGTATTGTGAAGGACATGAATGTTTCTGTTAGCCACATCTTAATAGATGAATTTATATTTTAAATAAGGAGTTGTAATCAGGGAGATATTTAGGGTTAAAAGAAAGAACAACAGAGAGATTAATAAAAGTGTTGATACTTTCAGTTTTTGACATTCAACCTTCATACTGAATTTGTGATTCATAAAGAAGGATTCAATACTAGGGATTGGTCTGTCATGCCGTAGAAAATATGAAATCAAATCTTCTATTAGATATCTTGCTCTGGCGCCAATGTATGTTGGGAACCTAAGGTGATGTATTCAGGCAAGGGGTGAGACATGAGTGGAGGTGTGCAAGCTGTGTGGGGTTCTTGAAGTGACCTCAGTTAGTATGAGAATTAGAGAATCAAAATTAAAAGGATGAAACAGATCTTGATAGAGCATCTGATACATCTCCCTTTTCTGGAGCAGAATCAACTATAGCTACATACACCTGACAGCTATTCATCAGTGTCCCAGTGATGGTGATTCCACTGCCTCCATAAATATCTATTCCAAAGACCATTAGAAAGTTTAAAAACAGCTTTGACTCAGGTTTCAAGCAAGGTATTGCGGTCACAATGCAGAATGCTAACCTTGAGGGGTGTCCAAAATGGGCCTTATTCAATTTGGATTCAGCCCGAATCAGGGACCGTGATTCGATTAATTGATTCAGATCACTGTCCCTGATTTGATTTAGCTGAATCCGAATCTGAAGATTTGACGCTGATTCAGAGAATCAGTGATTTGAACACAGATACAGCTTTAAACGTTTTTTCTGCATACCTCGAGGTAACAGGCACGGCTCGTGAACGCTGAGATGCTGGGGTGGATGGAGCATCACACAGGAGCACGGGAGCAAATCCAGAAGCGAACCGGAAGTACTTCCGGTCCACTTCCAGGACCACCGGAGAATGCACAGGGGACCCCCTGCATCCTCCGGCTTCTGGTCCACTTCCAGGTCTGCTACCAAGTGCACTGGGGAGCCCCCCATGTGCCTGTAGGATGCTCCATCTGCCCCACCATTGCAACATTCACAAGCCGCCTAGCATCTTAAGGTATGTAGAAAAAACATTTAAAGCTGTGTCTATGGCTGAATCGCCAAATCTTTCTGAATCTCTCCGAATTGATTCGATTCAGAGTGATTATAGGGTCTCCTGATTCGATTTGGATTTGGGGATTCAGCCACCAAAATGGGCCAAATCTCCGGTGAATCGAACCAGGGACCGAAGCTTCACACAGTCTTACTAAGCTCCATACAAACATGACCAGAGGCTCTGCTGAACACTGGAAGGCCCTGGTGTCTGGAGGTGTCTATCTGAGATAGTCATTTTAGTATGGGAGGAGCAAGGGCACTACTGCTTGAAGAGATGATATGACTGAAGCTAGAAATGTTCTAGCTTTAGTGCATGGAAAAGAAAATGAGAACATAGCAGTAAATCATATTGTTCAGAGCCTCTGTCTTAAAAGCAGGGATCTGCGTACCTTTATAAACCAGTGACTGGGAAATGAAACCCAAGTTTAAATGCAAGAGAAATGACTTCAAGTACGTGAAAACTAAGATTACTTGTGGGTGTGCTGGGATTTTTCCATGCATGAGAAATTTCTTTGGGTAGGCTGATTTTTTGCAGGGATGTTTGTTTTTTTTAATGGAAGAAAGCATGAAGTGAATTTCTGTTGATATGGTGAAGTCAGACCTGTCCAGGATCCATATCTGTCTGCAGGTAGCACTAAGCCAGGGGTGGGCAAAATGCGGCCCGTGGGCCAGATGCGGCCTGCCAGGCCATTCCATCCGGCCTGTGGGACCCCTAAAAAATTTAGAAAATTAGTATTTATCTGCCCCTGGCTGCCTGTCATGCGGCCCTCGATGGTTTGCCAAAACTCAGTAAGTGGCCCTCTGCTCAAAATAATTGCCCGCCCCTGCACTAAGCCAAAGCATAGTTATGCACAGTGATTAAATATTGGCAGGTTGGAATGACTTTTTGGTAGAAGACTCATTATAAAGAAGAAATGAATTCAGGTTCAGTTTCAAAGCAATATTAATTTGAGTCAGAGTCAGTTTTATAAATTTTTTTGCTTTATTCTTCATATATTTATTTTTTATTAGGGTGAAATACATCAAATGTAATAGTCTAAACATGCCAGACCATATTCTGTCCTGTGACTCCTTAGTGGGCTAGAGTGGACAAAGATGGCTTTTTGTGACTAACAGAACTCAACAATCAGTGCCAATTTGGCAGATCTAAGTTTACTAAATTAAAATATAGATAAAAATTTCTGATTTATGAAAAATAAGGATTTTTAATATTTTTAATATTTTTTTTAGAATAAATATAAATTATCATTACATTAATAAAAAGTAAAGGCCCTTGTACCTTTACTCACATGGATAATCTCATTGATTTCAATTGAACTGTTCACGTAAGTAAATGCAACAGGATCTGGCCCTAATAAAGCTAGAGGATCAGCCCATTATTTCACAGAGGGCAAGAGACACAGAAATCCACAACATTGATCATCATTTTTTCTAACAGGAAGGCAAGACTTTATTTCCAGCACCTTTACCAAGAACAGCACCACCTTCTGCTCCTGCTAAACCAAAATCTGTGCAGGAGTTAGAAGCAGAGAAACAAGCTTTGATCTCGCCATTCAGGAAGACCATGACATCAGCTGGAGCTTACACAGCAGGTAAATGATACATCAGAGAGATTTGGCTATATGACCCATTTTGTTTGCATTCCCTATATTTCTAGGAATAAAAGTAATTAAACCAGTTTGTGAAATAGATCTCTATACATTGTTTTAATATTGAACAGTAGCAGAAAGGTTAAATAACACTTCTAAACTCCTGAGTTACCTTCCAATTGAATGATGGACAAGAAAAAAAACTTTAGGGAAACACAGGGTATTTTTTTAGAGACTCGATCTTAAGTCATTGTCTCTATAATATTACCAAAAAATGTGTTGTGCTGCTAACTGCATATATAATAAAGAGCTAACATTGTGCTGTTTAGGGGCCAAACTCCAAACCCATTGAAACCGGCATATAGACCCTGACAGAAAAATGAGGCATTTTATGTTCTGCATTTCCAGGTGTTGTTGTTATGACTATTTATACTTGAAAACATACTACTTAAATGGAAAGTAAATCAGATAACAAGGTTTTCATTATAATGAATAGTATTCTCTCATAAACAGCATGACACTGTTCTACTATTAAGTTTCTTTGAAAAGAACAAAGGGTAATGAATAAAATACAATCTTTAATGTAAGTAAAGAGTCTCCACTGTCTAAACTCCTGTGCCTGATAAATGAGCAACAGTAGGAGTAACCATTAGCCTGAGGAAAGGGATTTTCTGGTGGTGTAGAAGAATGGATTTTAAAGGGAGTTAGAAAAGGATCTAAGAACTTGCTTTCAATTACTAATCCTTCCCTTATTTAATCTTATATGGTACTCCAAAGATTCCCATCACTGTCTCATCACAACTATGATCTCCTCCCAGTGATTTTGCCATTGCCATTGCCAGGTTGTGGATAAGTTATTAAGTTTATATTTGCATACTTTCCTTGGCATATAAGCACTTTATTATCTGACTTTAGAGATTTTTTTTCTTCAGTTAATGCTGAGTGCTCTGTATGCACATATAAATGTTTCAGTAAAGATGTCTTCAGCTGGTTAGCCCTTTAAAAATTAACTCCCCACTACCAGCAGATTTTGATACCCTTGCTTATACTGTGTATTACTTTGTTCAGAGAATACTCCCATTGATATCACTAGAATGATTTGAGTAATCAGATGCTACTAGATGAGAGTAAGAGAGGGAAAATCTGGCTATAAGTAAGTAAGATATATTTGAAATCATGTATTTATGACTGTGGTACAACCTTTTCCCAAAATGTAAAAACAGTTTTTGAAATTCTACCACATCAGGTCAAACAGACTAGTACTGAAGGCAATGATGGTTTCTCTCGCTAAGTATTACTGAACTGTTTGTGTGGTCTGCCTGTTTTAATAATGTTCAGATGTGGTACACTGTGGTCTGTTTCCTACTAATGCAGTAAAGGTTGTGAGAAATTACTGGAGAATCTATGCCATTTTTCCTTTGTTTTTGATGGACTTTTTCTCTATGATTTGCTCAATCTGAATAGTTTACATTTCACAGATTTTACTTGTTGGCAGCTCTGTGTCTGGATCCCATGATTTAAAAAACAAAATAAAAAAAAGTGTTCTATTCTTGGCTAGGTTTAGCTTTGGCAAAGATAGAATAAAAGTTAGGCATACTGAAGTATGTCTGGAGGCGCCTCCTGCTCCTGTTGATAGATAGCTATGGTAAAGCAGTGGGAACATGGCTGACCTCTTGGTCTATATTTTGAGGACTAATAAAGACAAATGTTCTTTTATTCTTCACCATATGTTTTTCTTTTTAGGCTTGACAAGCATTTTGGGGCTGGGGCTCATTTCTCCCAATTCTGCTTTTACCCAAATGGTGACTACATTTGGGCTTGCTGGAATAGTTGGTTATCATACTGTCTGGGGAGTCACTCCTGCCTTGCATTCACCGCTCATGTCAGTAACAAATGCAATTTCTGGTAAGTGAGCTCTTCTTCTTTCTCCTTGTGGGTATTTCAGATCTACAATCAAATTCAATGCTAGGATACTTTCAGGTGGAGAACCAGAGACATGAAGTTCAGTGGCTTAGCCAAAGGCAGGTGTCCTGTTAACTGTTACATTAGGACTGGAACTCATAAACCTGTGGCACTTGATAATGCTGTCTTTATTCTTTAGTTGTAGCTGAGATTAATTTCCCCACACAAAGCTCTCACTGACTGCACCCCCCTGGAGTCTTGATGAGAATCATGCTTTTGTAAGAATCAAGTAAATATAGTAGCTTTTGCTTTTACTGCCCACTATCCTAATGTGAATGATGACAAAACCAAAAAGTGAGTGTGCCCTACATCACATCAGATATTTTGTGGGCTGTTTCCCTTTCCACATCCTTCATTTAGTCTTGCCAGCTTTCTCTGTGCTCTTGGGCCACTATTGTTATATGGGAGGGAGAACTCAAGGAGTTGGGCACAACTGTAATCTTACATTGGGAGCAGACTTCTCTCCGTAGTGCAGAGCTGGGGCATTTAGCAGGATTGTTCAAGGAGAACATGCTGTCTCATTTAACAGGCAGCTGCCTTCTATACGCTTGTAGCCTCTTCTAAGGATTGTATTTGTTGAAGCATAATCCCTTGCTCCCCCAAGATAAGCAAATCCATGTTAAAATGAGCTGAGCTCAAGGCACAGTTTAATTCTGGGGTCTTTTACAGGCCTCTAAAGCACCTAGCACATCTTGTGAACTGTGTAACTAATGAAAAATAATATTGCAGTGCTCTTACACATAGTTTACTGTACATCTGCAACTTGGCAGGAGCTGATTTCTGTTAACAAAGATCACAGCTAAGATCATGAAACTTTTTCACTTAGCTTCCTCAGAAGCCTCTGCAAGTATGATTGGTTCCATAACAGCTCATTCCACAGCACCTTAGTGCTGCTTTGAGTTTTCTGATTTTTATGACAGAGCCTAAGGTCCAGCCTTAGGAAGAGGGGACACTGATGAGTAAGGGGATAAGGAAGATAGGCAAGGGAGAGGGTACAAGAGCAGATATAGAGGAAATATGAGTCAAAGAGGCTGAGGAAGAGAGAGGAAGAGGATTGGAACAAACAGATAATCAACTCATCACAGAGGAAGTCTAGCAAAAATGTAGAACTCTCTGGGTGGCTGAGAGGCAGCAGAAGCTTTAACTGCACATGGAGTATTTGGCTGTGCCCTTTCTTCAGGTTTCCCCCAAGGCTTCATGGTGGAGTGTAAAGGTGGGAAACCCACCAAAGTCCTAGTGTGCTCATGGAAGATGGGGATCTCAGTGTACTATTCTGAGTCCACAATGCTGAAAGGAACGAAGCAACTGTCCAGCTGTCATACCTTATTTCTAAATTTGCTTCTGCCAATACCAGGAGGAATCATTGCTTGCTTCTGGTTTGCAATGGATTAATTACTTATGAATTGTTCATATGTACAGTTATGAAGTATTGATTTATTCTGGTTTGTTTAGGTCTTACTGCTGTTGGAGGTTTGGTTTTAATGGGAGGATCTTACTTCCCTAGCGGTATTCCTCAAATCTTAGCCTTAGTAGCTGCATTTGTTTCATCTGTGAATATTGCAGGTGAGCACTGTTTATTCTCCATATCTTATGATAAATGTTTGTATGTGTCTAGAGTATGTTTTTGTACATTTGTATATGTTACATTTGTATGTGTTATGAAATGCCATCAGCTAACCTTTTGTATCAAAACCTGGGCAAGTTTCTGGACTGTACCATCTGACTACATCAAATATGTACTATATTTATTCAAATATGGGATGAGATTCCCCCCCCGCCCCTACTAGGGAACCTCATTAAATACATTGTCTATCATTAAACTGCTGCCAAAAGTAATGGAAACCAACTATGACATTGATTAAATGCAGCAAACACTGAACATGATTATAAAACCCATGGTCCATATTGGGAAAACATACTGATTTTTTCTTTTTAATTTCATGTCCCAGGCCCAATTGGTTCTGAATTCTGTTGACTGAGCAGAGCTCAATCATTCAAGTCTGTGGTGCTACCACCAGTAAATATCTCACCTTCCAGAGTTTTCAGCTTGGGACTTCAAGTACTCCCAAATCCATAGCAGTCATCCTGTGTACAGGTCCCAAGCTGGAGGCCTTGGAGTTCAGATGCCCCCTAGACAAAATGCCAGAGGAACAAGCTAGAGGGAAAGCCTGAGAGCAGGGATACTACCACAAGGATATGGTAGTGCAGCCCATGTGAATATGATATATACTAATGTTCCCCTAGTGCTGACTCTTTTAAAAGTCATAGTGAGCCACTACCTTGAATACATTTCAATTTCTTTTTCACTCCCAGAGCTGAGGTCCATTTCCAGTGAGTCCTGTTTCTTCACCAGCCTTAAATGTCAGCAAACATCAACAAACAGGGCCCCAAACAGTTCATTCAGAATCCCTTTGTCACACACTCTCTTGGCCTGTTACATCTGATTAGTGTGACCCTTCCCTCCATGAAGTGGAGCTAGATCAAGTTCCCCATCTGCATATACTTTTTTGGAGGATCCTGAGGCTCATGACAAGAATGCCTATTTTTAGTCATGAGTGGGGGGCTAATTAGCACATGGCTCCTTTCTGGGGGGTATCTGGAGCACACACACATACTGAGTAGTGCTGAGCTGTGGGGTCACCATGGCTTGAAATGCTGTTGACTCTGTTTCAGCCCAGGCCACTGAACTGTATAGAAAATCATGAGCCTTTTGGTTTTGCACTAATATGCATAGTTTGTACTATATAAAAGGTACAAAAGTGCTGCTTAAAAGTGTGTTTATGGAGTACTGTGCTAAAACTTGCAGCAGTTTCAAAATAGACAAAATGCATCAATTCTGGATGAACTAAGCATATAGGCAAATTATTACAGGTATGTTTATTTCAGGGTCAGTATTTTCAAATTTTCCCCTCATTTCCATGTGCTCAGAGAGAGCAGGGTCTGACAGTAAGGAGTGGTGAAGGGTCTGCAGGGGTAAAAAGTTGTGGGGGCCAGAGGGCAAAGGGGCTATCTGACCCACAGATTTATTTTCTTGCTGTAGCAGAGAAAAGAACAAATCCAAGGCAAACCTCCAATAATTAGATTCTGTATCTGGAAAATTATAACAAATGTATAAATTTTCCATCTATAGAGTCAAATTATTTGTAGGTTGTCTTATATTCAGGGTCATCTTATATTTGAGTAAATACAGTATGTGGCATACTAGGAAGCATGGAAAATCCTTTTGCCAATCTCATGAGACTCTCCTGAATCTCACAGAGATCATGATTCATGTTCCATGGGGCATATTGCCCAAGGAGCATTAAAATGGCTTTGAAATTTGTACTTGCAAACCCTTTGCATGCACAAAGCATTCATTTGAACTCACTAATTGGATTGTGACATAGGTAATGGTCTTATCTGCATGCACAAACAGACACTATAACTATGTGCCAAATATGCATGTCCAAAACTGCATTTGCAAATTTAGAATTTGAAGTGAGTCCTTGTGGAGTCCATTTATAATTTGCTGAAGTTGAACATTTTGCAGCCAGAGACTTTGTCTGCTGGCATTTTCTTGTCTGCTGGAATTTCAGTGGACTAGGGAATAGAGAGAATGATTGATTGGATCCTACCCTAAGTAGAGTTTGAGGATAGGGGCCTTGTTTTGGCCCTAGACACATTTTAATTCCTACTGACTTTTTGCACAGAATATTAGATGGAAATAACTTGTTTTTCTGGACACAAATGGCTATGGGGATCTTATATTAGAAATGAAATTGTTTCATAGTATTAAAACATTCGTTACCCTGTAATACCTCTCTTTTAAAGAATACTGCTGAGGCTAAGTACAGTCAGATTTGACTTTTTTTTTTTTCCCTTTATACCATGAGTCATCAACCTTTTACTAACCGGGGCTGCAGAGGCATCTGACCAAGCAGCTATCCTGGGCCACTGATCCATTCCTGTTGTCCAGTCATCCCTACTCTGTGCGGAAGGCTGATCTTTCATCCCTGTAATTCGGCCTCCACAGAAAAATATGTCACTGAAAAATGTGAGGAGTGAGAATTTGGACTGGCTAATTTGGCTGCAACCATAAGCAGAGGCTGCAGTGGACTACGAGAGAGAAGTCTTCTATACAGGGCAGAAATGCTGGAATAGCAGCAAGGGATTGGATGTCCATTAATAAAACACGGAACACAGAACATAGACCAGATCAGATGGCTGGGCAAGAGTAGGGGCTTGGTGTGTGTTTGTAAAACATGGACTAGATAAGACCTTCATAGGTCAGATTCAGTCCCTTCTTGGGCCAGATCTGGCACATGGCCCATAGGTGTTGGGCGTGCTTTAAACTGTGGTCGACTTCCTATGAATAAAGTTAGGTGCCTACATTGATGCCCCAGAGGTCAGTCCTGGGGCTGGTTTTGGTCAATATCTTCATCAATGACCTGGAAGATGGCATAGAGTGCACTCTCAGCAAGTTTGCAAATGATACCACGCTGTGGGGAGTAGTAGATATGCTGGAAGGTAGGGCTAGAGTGACCTGGACAAATGGGAGGACTGGGTCAAAAGGAATCTCATGAGGTTCAGCAAGGACAAGTGCAAAGTCCTGCACTTAGGATGGAACAATCCCATGCACCAGTACAGGCTGGGGGCTGACAGTCTGAGTAGCAGCTCTGCAGAAAAGGACCTGCGGGGTACATTGGACAATAAGCTAGCAGTGTGTCCTTGTTGCAAAGAAGGCTAACACCATACTGGGCTGCATTGGTAGGTGTTTTGCCAGCAGGTCAAGGGAACTGATTATTCTCCTCTATGCAGCACTGGTGTGGCCACATCTGGAGTACAGTGTTCAGTTTTGGGCCGCCCCGTGGCCCAAAGGCCACGGGGGGGGCCCAAAAAGGGTGTGGACAAATTGGAGAGAGTCCAGAGGAGGGCAACCAAAATTGTGAGGGGGCTAGGGCACGTGACTTCTGAGGAGGGTTTGAGGGAACTGGGCTTATTTTAGTCTAGAGAAGACTGAGAGGGGATTTAATAGCAGCCTTCAACTACCTGAAGTGGGGTTCAAAAGAGGATGGAGCTGGACTGTTCTCAGTGGTGGCAGATGACAGAACAAGGAGCAACAGTCTCAAGTTGCAGCAAGGGAAGTTTAGGTTACATATTATGAAGAATTTTCTCACTAGAAGGGCAGTAAAACACTGGAACAGGTTAGCCAGACTATGGACTCTTCCTCCTTGGAAGCTTTTAAGACCCAGCTAGATAAAGCCTTGGGTGGGATGTTCTAGTTGGGGATGGTCCTGCTTTGAGCAGGGGTTGAACTAAATGATCTCCTGAAGTCCCTTGCAACCCTAATTTTCTATTTTCCCATATTCTGTGATTCTATGATTGATAATAAAACAGCTAAATGTGTTGACTGATTTTCAAAGGTGATAAGCATTCAAAAGAACCTCTATTAAGGTCAAAAGGAGCTCTGTATTTTCAGCATCTCTGGATATAGAGGCCTTGTTAGGAGGGACTTCAGCATCTGACTTTTGGGAATCTTGATTTGGTAAAATTCAGTCTACAAAAACAACTATCTGGCCCCCCAATTTATACAAGCACTCTGATAATAATAATTTGTTGTCCAAACATGAAAATGGTTGGAAAAACTGGAATTATTTAGTCTGAAGGAAAGAAGACTCAGGGGGATTTGGTAACAGTCTCTGACTACTTAAAGGATGTTATGAAGAGGATATTGATAGACTAGTCTTTGTAGCTGTAGGTGATGGGTCAAGAAGTAATGATCTTAAATTGCAGCAAGGGAAATCTAGCTAGGATGTTAGAAAGAACTTTCTAACTATCAGGATGGTTAACCATTGGAACAGATTACTCAGAGAGGTTGTGAATCCCTTTTCTTGGAAGTTTTCAGGAGTAGGGTAGGCAAACAGTTATCTTGAATGGTTTAGACAAGGGGACTAGACCCCACCCCACCTTAAGCAGGAGGTGGGACTAAATGACCTCCTTCAGCCCTATTTTTCTATGATTCTGTGGCATCTGAAATATCAACAAGGAAATAACTACAAAGATTTCAATAATTTCTAAAGCAGGTAGTAACATCATATTTGAAATTGTATAGTGGTTTTAATAATACTCTCATTATGGTAGTATGGTCCCATTTCCATAGTATCTGTACATATCATACCTTTTCTTGATGAATTACCACTGCAAAAATCCTGCCAAGTTTGTAAGTGCTATTATCTCCATTTCAGAGATTAGGACCAGGGGCAAAGAGAGGCCCATCACCACCTAGGATCTATTTAGTAGAGCAGAGACTTGAACCCAGGTCTCTCAAGACTTTGCTCATGTCCTAATAATTTGACAATCTTTCTTCTCTCAAAGAAACCTGATGATATAGATCTTTCCTAGTCCATTAGACCATTTTTTATTGGTAAAACTATTTTCCGTTCACAATTTTTTTTTTTATACGTAAGGTTAGAGCAAGCATATCTAGAACTGAGTAGAGCTTTCAGGAACTCCTTATTCAAGACGGGAGGCATATTGTCCAAGATGTGTGATGCCTGTTTCTTGCTCTGTTTTCTAAAAGAGCTGTGGCATGCACTTCTCTCTAGAGTTGGCCAGCTCAGTGGGCAAGTAAGACCATAACCTTACATATGACTCTGTAAATTACTTCCAGTCTCAATCACTCTTTTGGCTTGAGCAAAGAGACTGTTGTGACCAGCCCAGTTTCAGGGGCATCATGGCCATCCCCCCAAGCTATGACCTTCAGGTCCAAAAGACCTGTTTCATGGCTAGTAATTCACTCTTAGGAACGCTGCTTGTTTGATCTAAATTGGCAAACCCATATGATGGCCAGTGGCAGACCAGGCAGCCCTTTCCATAGCCTGCTCCTACCCAGATCTACAAATAAATGTCTGTTATACTCTTTAGTTCAGCGAGATGTTCTTGTGTATAGGGCAAACTGTGGGCATAGCCTCCAAGAATCCTCTCCCTCTCCCTTTGGATGGCAGAATTACAATAATTCTGCTGCATCCAAAGTCCCTGCACTCACAGAAGGGAGCAAGCAGGTGGGATAATTTGGCCTTCAGTGGAGTGAACATGATACTGAAAAATCATTTTTAAAAACCAATGAGTTACATAACAGAATTGAATAGAATAATGTCCAAGTGGAAACAAGGTCTTTGCTAACAACATACAGATCAAATTGCAACTAATATTTGCAGACTATTTGCAACTGAAATAGCATCAGGGAGGGTTACCTCTGTGTTCATGTACAGAGGTACTTTGTATTTATAGGAGTCCCTGAGTGTATATTTTTATCTGCTCATTCTTACAGTTCAAACTTGTATTTCCCAACAGGTGGTTTCTTAATTACACAGCGAATGCTGGATATGTTCAAGCGACCTACAGATCCACCTGAATATAATTACCTCTACCTCCTCCCTGGAGCTCTGTTTGTTGGGGGTTATGGTGCCTCTCTTGCCAGTGGACATAGTATTGAACAGGTCAGACAATGTTCCGATTTCTGTTACTCAGTAGTCAGGTTAGCGATCTAATCAGCTAGGCTCAGTCATGAATGACTGGTGCCTCCTGAGATTGATGGGGCACCATGGTGGCGAGCAGCAAGCGAGAACTGCCTGCAGATGCCGCCAGCCATGTCAGCAGCAAGGAGGAGGCAGGTATGAACAGTGATGGCCCGCAGAAGCCAGCAGCGGCTTCGGTGGTGGTCAATCTCGGGGGGGCACGTTCCACCCTCCCCCGATGTCCCCTCTACATGTCACCTATGGGCTCACCTGTGCTAGCAAATCTAGTGATGCCAGCAAATTAAGGCCCTGCTTCTGCAGATACTTACTACTAGCCATTGTATTTAATGATATACGTTTTAAGGGGCATTCACAGTAGTAAAAGCTTGGCAGATTTGGGTCCTTAATTTATTGCTGACCCATTTGCTAATATTCTTCATTACTCATCACTGGGTCATCAGGCCTCTTATTTTCTAGTAATTTCCCAAACAATAAGGGAGGGGAAAGTTCTTAGAGGTTATGGTGCTTCTCTTGCCAGTGGACATAATATTGGACAAGTCAGACAACATTTATATTTCTGAATGTTCAGATTTTAGAGCCTTTCTGTATTCCACAGTCCTTTATTCAGGCAAAATTTCAATATAACTTCAATAAGAGTTTAATTGAATTAAAGACTAGATCAGTGATTCTTAATGATTTGAGATGCTTTAAAGAGTGCCATAAGGTGCCTTGCAATGTTAGCACTGTTAGGTGTGCAAGCATAATTCACACAATAAACCTAGAGATTTCACATAGGAATTCATAGTGTTAAAAACATTCTACCATGTAGTGGTCTTTGTAAGTTCTTTGCAATATAAAAAATGGTCTATTATTTTTCTCTAGTCAAAAAACAAGTGAAAACTAAGAGCTGGCATTTTCTGAGGAGTGCTTTGATCCCACAAAGTTTGAGAACCACTAGATTAGATATTGAATCTACATTTCCTTTCCATAAAGATCTGTTTGTCATCTCACGCTTTCCTTAAGAAAGGTGAAATCCAGTAAAGTTTTCACTATGCAGAGAAAGAAATTGTGCACGTACATAATTTCAGCAAGCTTTTTAAAAAGTAAAGTATAGAATTTCTGAAGTGTGTGATGGTGGAAATGTTGTTTAATTATGGCTTTTCTGAATTTCTATTACAAGGTATCAAAGAGCATAGGCTATGCTTTACAATATATTCCAGCATCCCAGTGATTTAGAAGGTCTTTGCCTTTGCTTTAATAATCCTTTGAATGCTCTCTTGATGTGCAGAGCAGAATATTTATAAGAAAATAAAAACAAAACCCTTCAGTAAATGATTCCTTCCAGTCAACAAAATTGGGCACTTAAACAGCACACATCCCAAAGGACAGAACACAAAACCTAGCAGTGACAGTAATGTGTCTGTCTTGTGTTCTGTTGGGTGAATGGTTCATTGCTCTCTATTCTGAAAGGCAAAATTTGGCAGTTTCTACAAATTCTTGTGAATGGGTTTTCTCTGCTTTAGTGAGAAACCCTCCTGCTATAGATCTTTTATTAAATTATTTTTATTTATTATTTACTGAGCACCTTGAGACACTTTCACTTTACAGGAATAAGGGCAGCTATGCTCTCTATCCAAAGGCACTTGCGTTTAACCTTGACAGACAGTGCAGTTCTGCCTGTGCTATTAAGCTAAGGTTCTTAAAGCAGTCGCTAGGTTCTAGTTGAATTGCAAATTTTTAGCCATTATTCAAAACACAAACACTTTGAATAATTTTTTTAAAATCAGAAATAGACTCTATGGAGCAACAACTATGTTGACTGAAAACACTGAAGGAAACTATTTTGTGAATGATCTTATGGTAATCTGAAATCTTAAGGGAAATGAACCAGTCCTCTCAAAAACCTTAAGGATTTTCAACCTCCCAGAAAAGTGTTCCTCACCAAAAATCTGGAATAAATGAGGTGCTAGTTTTCATGAATTCCTTGAACTACTTAAAATAAAACCATCTCTGGAAAGAAATCTGATAAATATCTTGGAACTGATCAGAAGGTCATTTAACAGTCAGTAGGCCTAGGAACATTCATGGTTTATTTCCCAAACAGCTGTTTCTGGAGTAGTTTTTCATTAGAGGCCTATTCTTTGAAACTGTATTAAACCAATGTTGTAGGACACCAAATACCTGAGTTCACGGAACTAAACAATGCAATTCTCTCCATGAACAATACACCAAAAATGCCAATAAAATACAAATCTAATCTCTTATAAATATCTTTGTGAGCAACAGAATAGAGATTGAATTGGGAGCAGTAGTAGATGTTTACAGATTTCAGTTTTCCAATAAAACAATAGCTCAGTGTACACTTAGATTTGGACTTAATCAGTTCTGAGGAATGGCCTGATAATTAGAAAGACAACACCAAATTCTGTGATGGTGTAAATGGGTAAAGCTCTGGTGACTTTTGCCAAGTATTGCCCATTTATACAGTATAAATTTGGTCTTTTGATGTTTCCTATGATATTTCTTGAAAACTTGCATAAGCAGAGCATTTTTTGATGGCCTTTTCTGGATTTTATCAGGGAATTATTCTGCTTCATTTTGTTTGTACATTTCATTCTCTACTAAATGATTAGAGAATGATGGACTGAATCCTTTTATTTTTTATGACTATATGGTTTTGGATTCTTGTTTGTCAATGTATTTAATAATACAGGTCAAAAAAGGGAACATTTAGCATTCATGATTTTAAAATCACCCAGATGCTTTTAAACATGAGAGAGAACACCACATGTTGTTTATAAATGCATCATCATGAAGGGATTTCGGAGTATTTTGTATAACAAAACACTAAGGAATCAAAGTAACAGAATCAGTGGAAATGATCTCATAGCATTATAATCTTTAAAATGATATTTGAATGACTGGTTTGAGAAAATGTATTTCTTCCACACAAACACAGAAAATAAAGGCTAAAGTCATTTTAAATCATGTGTAATGAAAAATTGAAAAATTAAAAAAATTTGTGAAGATAATTTTACCTAATATCTTTAAGCTTTAACCAATTTGTTATTAGTTTGTTACTCAACTCTAGAAAGAGAGCAGAAAGAATGAAGCCCACTGACATGCACATTTGAAGATACATAATCGTTTAGGACACTGAAGAGTGCAAAAAACCACTAGATCAATATTTATGAAAATAACTGAAAATGTGTATTTAAATATTATTGGGAATTGGACCTTTAAAGTTTAATCTCTGTAACTCTGCTCTTAATGCTTATCTGTGTGGAGAGGTATGAAAAGAAATATACTGGTATGAACAAAAGATAATAACTTGGGTAAATTTTAATGTCAAAGGCTGAGAAAAATACATGAATAACGTAAGAACTTTCCATTATTCCAAATCTTGGTGGAGATCCTGGAGACTTTGTGAAAGAGAAGAAGCACAGTAATTCCATGCCACTGTGTATTAACTTGGCATTGTTTTTTTACAGATGATGTATCTGGGCTCAGGCCTTTGCTGTGTTGGTGCACTGGCAGGACTTTCTAGTCAGAACACTTCTAGACTTGGTAATGCCCTAGGTATGATTGGGGTGGCTGGTGGTTTAGCTGCTACGCTAGGAGCACTGAAACCTGCCCCAGAATTACTCGCTCAGATGTCCACTGCCATGGCTATTGGTGGCACAATTGGTATGTATACCATTTTGTTCAGCAGGTAGAGTTTAAATTCATGCCAGCTTCACTAATGATTTATTAATTAATATTTATTTATAATCCAATGGGAAAATGCATTTAAAAAGTACTTTAGGTCCTGACAGGAGCACTCTTGGCTAAGAAGAAAATGTAAGATGGTAAAACAGATGTGTTTAAGTTTGGCCATTTCTTTCTATAGCTTAAGGCTAAAACAGAGGAAATATTTAACTTGAATATGCACTTGCCATCAGCTTATAGTCAAAGGACCTAGCTGTTATCAAGGCTCAAAATGGTGCCTGTAATAATAGAAATTATGATTACAGTATTTCCCAAAAGGCTCTTCTATAGTTTTCAGGGATTGTTTTAATTGCCTTGCCAGTCATCCTTGTCAAAATCCTGTGGAGTTCTGGCAGTTTCACAGCAGACAGCTCCCCCCTCTCTGAAAATATTTTTTCAACTGCAATTTCCTTCTAGGTGACTCAAGAAAGTTGTAGAAAGGACAAGCCAAACAACTGTAAATCTTCAAACTCTCTACTTGAGCTCTTTTGAGTGTTCTTACAATAGGTCCATTAAAAAAACAGGGAGGGCACAACAGGGGTGATGGGGAAATTGGCAAGTCCATTTCTCACAGGTGCCATTTCATTTGAAAGACTGGTTTATTGTCCGGATTACTTGGTGAATTAGAAATCCAGAGTTTTATACATGTTCAGTTGTAGCGTTAGGCTTCTGAAGCTAATGTAGCCTCAAAGTCCCTATGATAGAGTATTCTGACTAGAGCTGTGCTAATAACCGGTTTCTCATTTGTTCTGAGGTCCAAAAAATGGGAAACAAATCAACTTCAAGTCAATCAGAAAATCAATGTATTAAAAAGTTTAAAAATAATTTGGGGGTTTAAAATATTTAGTTCAACTCAGAAATAAACATTTTATTTTGTTATCAAGCTTTTAAAATGTCTAAAAATGTTCTTCAATAAAATTGAACTCAATTTCAGAACATAATGATGTTTCATAAGGAAGAATTCAAGCATTTCATTAAAAAAAAAATCAAAACAAAATAGACCTTTTGATTTTTTTCTTTGACTGAAACCATTTACCAAAGCTGACACAAATTCACTAAATGTTTTGGTCAACCTGAGTCTGTGTTTTTTGGCAGAGAGTGTTTTGTATGAAAAGTTTTATTTCCTCCCCACCCCCCCCATGAATATTGTAAGGCAGGGTTCATATCCAGCATTGCTTTGTTCTTGGTTTGGCCCAGATGAATAAGTTTTGGGCAGCATCTTGTCCAACATCCTTGGGTTATGGAAGCCTTATATCGAAGAATGCTGGGAAAGAGATCCTGCCATTGCCAGCCTGTCACTGAGAACGCTGTGTACTCGTCTAATGCCTCCAGAGGCATTTTGCCTGCTTGGGTTCCCTGCAGGCAGAATATGTCTGGAAACTCTAGTGCGCCCACAGTATCCCATCCCCTGCACAAGGGGTTGTGGCTTCAAAAGCCCCAATTTGGCTCTGTTTCTTACAGGCTGTCATCTTAAAATGTTCTAGCAAATATATTTTTGGAGGAGACTTAAATTAGGTTATAAGTTCTTGCAACTATTATATTTCTACTACATTGCACAAAAAGGAAAACAACACAAGAAAGCAAATGATCCTTTGTTGCTTAACTGCCTGTTTATACTTCAAGAGATTATGAAATACAATATCATATTTTAATCTTAGATCTAACTAATTTTATTTTGCAGGTCTTACCATTGCGAAACGGATTGAAATCTCTGACCTTCCACAGCTTGTAGCTGCATTTCACAGTCTGGTTGGTTTGGCAGCTGTTCTTACATGCATTGCTGAGTATATGATTGAATATCCACACCTTGATGTTCACCCTTCTGCCAATGTTCTCAAAACTGTTGCCTATTTAGGGACCTACATTGGGGGTGTCACCTTCAGTGGCTCTTTAGTAGCTTATGGAAAATTGCAAGGTACCCTTCTTTTTGATGTGTCTCATGTTAGATAAATTAGATGCCTTTTGCAAGGAGTCTTAATGGGATTTAGTTGCCCCAACTCCTGTTGAATTCCAGTGAAATCTCTTTAAAAGCTACACATGTAAAAATGGGAACTAGGGGAAAGTGTTGCTCTGGTACAGTTCAAGTACAAGAAGGTAACAAATCTGTGGTACTAGTCAGTATTAAAACAGTGAGAATACTAAAATATGGATCTTTTTCTGGCCACAATAATTTCTAAGGATAAATAGCCACCAGGGCTTTTTGTTCCAAATAATTATTTGGTCCTCATTACCAACTGCAGATGGTACATTCTGGGAAGCTGCCCTGGTGTTATCCATTTCACTCCTAGGGATGATATCAAGGGAGTCAGTTGGTATGCCAAATCCTAATGTACTGGTTTGGAGTAGAAGTCTGGTAGGTGATACTAACTACAGGCCACAGCCCATAGTATGCTTGCTTTCTTGGTTTAAAGCTGAAACTAGAAACAGCATTACCAGCCAGTGAAATGAAGTGCCTTCAAGACAATCCTTACTGTGTAAGGCCAAGGATTGGTGCATATGAACTCTAGACATCTGTAAGACTGGTCCACTTCCTCAAAGACTGTTGCCTGAACAAACCTCAAATGGCCCTTAGGGCTATAGATTTTCCCAAAGTTTAATGGAAAAAGATCATTTCTTGGGAGCTAAGAACTGAAAAGGAGCTGTTGGGAAGTAGGAAACTTTTTATGAGTATTTCTTTCAAGCAACTGCATAGTTACATTTTAACTGCAGTAGGCCACTCATTCCTCTGCATAAATTGAGATGGTGGGGCCCTGCCATCTTTGGCCTTTTGGTGCTTTAACTGTGTCTATAGCTTATACTGACTTCCAGTACTTTTTTCATTAAAATGTTTATGGAATAAACTGAGTGATATATTAATTTGAACATCCATGGTTTGTCCTAGGTATGCTGAACTCAGCAGCACTCCTTCTACCTGGTCGCCATTACCTGAATGGTGGTTTGTTGGCAGCATCAGTAGGTGGTATGATCCCTTTTATGTTGGATCCAAGCTTCACTACCGGCATGGCCTGTCTCCTTGGTGTTTCAGGGCTCTCTTCCATCATGGTAAGAAAAGCAAGTACTCCTCTCAGTTTTTTCAATATAGTCAACAGTGGGTGCATCTACACTTGCATAGTAAGGCAAAGCGATAAACTCCAGTACATATCACACCAGAGTTTATTGCTTCTGGGCACTGCATTTACACAAGCACCTGGGACTGCAGCATGTTGAATCAGGTCAAAGCAGCTCCAGGTGGCAGGGACCTGGGGGGCCAGCCTGCCAGGCTATGGCTGCTCCGGCATGGTTCAACATGCTGGAGAGGGACTGGCTGGGGCACAAAGGTGTCCCAGTGCGGGGCTAGCTGGCAGGCAGCCCCTGCCCTGAAGCACCCTCATGTCACAGCCAATAGGGTCAGCATCTACATATGCATTGCTGCATATAAAAAAAAATCTGCAGCAGGATAGTACTTGTATTTACATATACTATCTTGTTTCCTGTGGCCTAATAAGGCTGCATGTGTAAACACCAAGACATTTACTATGGAGCTAATTAGTCTACTTCGCAGTAAAAGACTTGTATAGATGTCCAGTATAGCTTCTGTTTGCCTCTTCAGCTTTTGCTGAACGCCAACAAAATGCAGTCCCACTTGCCAGTTGAAAATTCTGGCAATGTTTTGGAGACACCCTAAAGCACTGGGCAAAATGGTTTTGTAGCCTGTGCCAGGGCACTGGTGGTACCTGCCACTTTAAGGGCTGAACCAAACAGCCAGCAGGTGCTTGTTTATGGTGGCCATTTTACAACTCTGGCTGGCTATATAAACAGAGTAGTTCGCTGCTGGCAGGCCAGGCAGAAACATCGCCTGGCTGCAAGGCTGTAGGCAACATCCTAGAGGTAAGAGCAGGAGCTTAAGGGGATGGTTTCATAGATTCATAGATTCATAGATGTTAGGGTCGGAAGGGACCTCAATAGATCATCGAGTCCGACCCCCTGCATAGGCAGGAAAGAGGGCTGG
>NW_005843361.1:157855-158209 GCF_000455745.1 Alligator sinensis | reverse complement strand
GGGGCACCTTGGTGAATAAATACTCACCAATTCCCTTCTGTGCCCCCGTGATGAACTTATAGGCAGCCACAAGGTCGCCTCTCAACCTTCTCTCACAGAGGCTGAATAGATCCAGTTTCTCTAGTCTCTCCTCGTAGGGCTTGGTCTGTAGGCCCTTAACCATACTAGTGGCCCTTCTCTGAACCCTCTCCAGGTTATCCGCATCCCTCTTGAAGTGTGGCGCCCAGAATTGCACGCAGTACTCCAACTGCGGTCTGACCAGCGCCCGATAGAGGGGAAGTATCACCTCCTTGGACCTATTCGTCATGCATCTGCTGATGCACGATAAAGTGCCATTGGCTTTTCTGATGGCTT
>NW_005843361.1:154229-154914 GCF_000455745.1 Alligator sinensis | reverse complement strand
TCAATTTCATCCTCCGCCTCCCTGATACCCCTCAGCCTGCTAACCTCCTCCCGGAGCTCCCTCACCTGCGCCTCCAGAGCCCTAAGACAGGCACCTGCTGGACAGGTGTGGGGGCCCCCAATCTCTGCCCCCCGGCCCTGCTGGGGATCCCCCACAGGCCAGGAGGTAGGGGGACATCAGCTCCCCCATGGGTTCAGTCTGGGTGGAGGCCTCAGACCAGCCCCAGTTAGCCTTGTCCCCCTGGGCAGAGGCCCTAGCAGCACTCCTCGTAGACACCATTCTAAGCTGCTATTTGTAGACCTGTGTGGTGTCTACTCCCTACCCCTACAGGAATCTCACTCCTGGCCCTCCCGGCCCGCCCGCCGGCGCGAACGCCTGTGCAAACGCCGGCACGCTCTCACAGAGCGCGCCTGTTTGCGCGCTCTGTTCGCGCTGTGCGGCTCGGGAGCGCGGCTCCCTACCGGCTCAGCTATATGGGACCCGGGAGGCTCCCCCTCCGGATCCGGCCCCCCCCTTCCCTCGGGGGGTCCAGCGTTTCCTGCCCCCGCTGCTGATTCCTCTGCCTCTGCCTCTGCCTCTGCCTCTGCTGCTGCTGCCGCCACCTCCTCCGGTCAGTCAGTTGGTTAAGGGGGCACACGTGCGTGCGGGACACACGTGTGCCTGACTCCTCTCCTTCCCGCTGCTG
>NW_005843361.1:152751-154219 GCF_000455745.1 Alligator sinensis | reverse complement strand
CCCGCGACCCCCCAGGAAATCCCAGGCCAATTCCCCCCCTGGTGAAAGGTGGGTTAGGGTGCCTTAACCCCTCCCCCCCCCCCCACAATACTGTGGGTACAAGGGAGCCAGGAATGGCTATTGCTATAGGGTATAAGACCCAGAAGGGGCTCCCACGCCACTAGGAGCCCCACCAGGCCACCCATCCCCGGCAGGGTGCAGTTTTAGGTCATGTCCAGGACCAGGAGCCTCCAAACAGATTAATAGTTAATCTGTTTGCCAAAGTGGTTAGTATTCGCTTTGGGTTCAGATTCAGCCAATTCCGAGGACAGTGATTCGATTCATCCCAAATATCAGTTAATCTGATATTAATGACTAATCAGTAGGCACCCACTAGCTACATCTACATGAGACATTGACTGCACAGTAGCTCATTACTACTTCACAGTAGTGTCACATGGCATGAAGGTAGCCATGGCTATGGCTTAGGTAGCCATGGCTATGCCTACCTAAGCCCCACCAGGGAGGGCAACCCCATTGCACCAGTGAGGGGACAGTGATGAGGAGCCCCATTGATGGGGCAGCCCCAGTGAGGGGACGGGTTGTGGAGCCCCAGTGGGGGGGAAACGAGAGGGCTTGGGAGCCGTGTGTGTGTGTGTGTGTGTGTGTGTGTGTGTGTGTAGAGTTGCCTGGTGAGGGGTGTGGGGCAGAATTAGCCCAGGATTTGGCACCAGGCTGGACCACACAGAGTAGGGGAACTCATGGGAACTGAAGGGACTGCAGGGTAGGCCAGCATTCAAGTAGCAAAGCCTGATGGCTTAGAGGGGTCGTTCAAGGAGGAGCAGGGTGGTGGAGTGTGGCCTGGTAATGGGCAATATGCCAGAGGCCCTGGTGAGAGAGGGGTGGAGTGGAAGAGGCCTCCTGTGAGAGGGGAGGTGGTATGTGTGTGTGTGTGGAGCCCAACTTTGGACTTAGTTTGCTTCGGTCTCAGGCCGAGAGTAATTGTGTCACCTGGATGTCATCTGTGAGGCATGGGCTGCAGTTTAGGGGAGGAACGGAGCCGCAGAGGGTGCCTCCTGGAATCAGGAAAAAAATGGGCAGCCTCCCACCTAATTAGCACCATAATTATATATCTTCAAGGCGTGGAAGACAAGGAGGCGGGCGGTTGGCCCAGAAACAGGTGGGCAGGCCAATGACAGATTGGTCCCGAAAAAGCCCCCTGTTACCTAGTCCTATGGAAATTCTGTAACACACCTAGCGAGTAGGCCTGTGCAAAGTGGTTAGTATTCACTTTGGATTCAGATTCAGTCAATTCAGAGGACAGTGATTTGATTCATCCCGAATTGATTCGTTCAAATCTGATTTGGCGATTTGGCTGCTGCTGAATCTCCAAATCGGACAGGCCTCCTCCCCTTCCCACCCTCCCAGCCCCAGCAATGGCAGCCCCATCTGCCCCAGCTCCCGGCACTTTGAACCCCCCCCCACCCCC
>NW_005843361.1:119027-152741 GCF_000455745.1 Alligator sinensis | reverse complement strand
CTGTTGGGGGGGGTGATACCTGCTGCCCGCCACTGCCTCATGCTGTATGAGGGGGTTCTGCATGAGCCCCCTGATCCCTGTCCGGTCTCCCAGCCCTCCCTGGCTGCCCTGCTTGCCCCAGCTCTGGCCCTTTAAGAAAAAAAACCAAAAAAATCCTGGACTCTCTGGTTCCTGCCTGGCAGGGGGGGTGATCTCTGCTGCCCCCCCCACTGCTCTGCACTGCATGGGGGCTCTCTGTATGAGCCCCCCCAGAGCCCCAAGGCCACTGTAGGAACTGGTGATACCGGGGGTTTTTTTTCTTAAAGGGCCCAAGCTGGGGCAGACAGGGCAGCCATGGCGGGGGCTAGGACAGTGGGTAGGGGTTGAGGGGCTCATGGAAGAGCCCTCCATACAGTGTGGGGTAGTGGGGGGCAGCGGAGATTGCCCCCCCTTGCCTGGCAACATCCAGTGAGAGCGGGGCTAGGGGAGCGGGCGGGGGTTGGGGCCTGGCAGGGGTTCCCCCCATGGTCCTCTCTCTGCTCCTCCAGGCTCCCTTCCTCCACCCCTTACTTATCAGCTCCGGGTCCAGCTCCTGCTGCAGTGAGCAGGTACTGCCCGAATCGTGGAAGCTCTCTGAATGTTTTCCGAATTGATTCAGAGAGCTTTGAATTGATTCAGACCTTTTAATTGGTCCCTTGATTTGATTTGGATTTGAAGATTCAGCCACCAAATTGGGCCGAATTGCCTCTGAATCGAATCATCATCCAAAGCTTCGCATAGCCCTACTAGCGAGACCCTCCAAGATCCCAAAACTTTTCAGCAAAGGACATTGCTGTAAACTAAGCAGTGGGTGCTTATCTACTCATATGTATATATAGTCCTAGATTCTAAAATAGTACTATTAGTATGGCCTGATTTTGGGATTATGTTAGAGAACAAGAGGTGCTGAATGACTTGGCTCCTATAACATCTTTGGACAATCTGCATGCTCAGCTCCTTCCAGAATTGGACCCATAATGGTAATCATTACATAGCCAAGTTCTTCTGAGTTTTTGTTTGTTGTACTTTTAAATTAATATAATTAACAATTGGATCATTATTCCTTAAATGTGACTTTTCTTTGGCTTTTGTTTCTATGGTGTGTGCTAAATTTTAGGGAGTGACTCTTACAGCAGCTATAGGTGGAGCTGACATGCCTGTGGTCATCACTGTCCTGAACAGCTACTCTGGCTGGGCTTTGTGTGCAGAAGGTTTTCTTCTTGACAACAACCTGATGACAATTGTTGGTGCCTTGATTGGTTCATCTGGAGCTATCCTCTCTTACATCATGTGTGTGGTAAGATAGAAATATATGTATTAGAGCTGTTTTGTTCACTTTCTCATTAAATTAGTCTCGATCTTTGACTGTGGGAGCATTTTAAAATAGGAAAGTGTATGCAGAGGGGATGGCCTAAATGATTGGTTGCCCATTTGAATCCAGGTCAGACTAGTAGGAAATAATCAAAAGTTATAACAGTTTGACAGCTGTCCAGTGAGTTTTTAGAGTTAGGGCTTGGTATGTCAGCTCCTTAGATACAAGGAGCAACTTGGGATCTTATTTTAGTTTCTCATAATCAGAAATCATTACAGATGGTACTGACTGGCACTCTTATTGACACGGTAGCCAAATTATCCTCACTGTTACCATACCTAGAATGTAGGCTAACAGTTTCTTACATTTGTCATCTGGCTTCTAAACGTACTCTAATCACGAACTAGGAAATGCAATAAGTAGTAGTGTGGTTTGCTTGTAAGTTCAATAATGTCAGTCAGTGTTTTGAAAAGGACTGAACAGCCTACAGGAAAAATCTCACCCAATAATTGGCTTTGAGGAAACATGCTGTTCATAATGAGCAAGAGGGGAGATGTTCTTTAACCAAATACCGTTTTGTTTCCTTAGCAAAAAATGTTAAGGGAGGAGAAGAGAAGAGGAGGAGAAGAGAAATTATTAGAAAATTGCTTTAAAAAAGAAAAAAGAAAAAAGAAAAAAAAAGATTTTTTTTCAAGCACATGTATGAAAAACCATGTTCAAAATTTATGAGTTATATGCCAAGAAAGATACTGTAGCTTTCCAAAAGAAAGCAATAAAATATTGAACTATTGAACTGTTGATGTATTGGCTTCAGAGCTCTTTTAAATGCACTTTGAAGAGCTGAATAATATGCAGTTTTCTTCCCAAACTACTTGAGGATTTGCATCAAATTAATTGTTTATTTCAGAGCTTTCTGTATGGAATTGGTATGGTTATTTTTAACCAACGTGCTTATTTAACATCTTCACGTTTAGGCCATGAACAGGTCTTTGCCAAACGTCATTTTGGGTGGATATGGCACAACTTCTACAGCTGGAGGGAAACCTATGGAAATTGTTGGAACACATACTGAAATTGGAGTTGACCAAGCTATTGAAATGATAAAAGAAGCTAACTCTATCATCATTACCCCAGGTAAGAGTTCAGATATTTTTTTATAGAATTACTCAGTAATAGGCTTTTGAGGCTGATTCAGATATTGCATAATGCTCTGCTTAGTTCTTCCTTGCCAATTACTTTGATCTATCCATTATCACATCAACTTGAGACTCGCTGTCACAGTATTAAAAGTGATTAATAGCTTTGTCCTCTGTTGTTTCATTTCATGTTGACCATCCACTGTCCTTATAGTTTTTACCATTGATTAGTACTCTTCAACCATTTCTCAGCTTCCTGCTTATTCATTTCTGTGCCTTCTTCCAAACATGTTTCCAAGTTTGGGAGAAGCTTCTTCTTAAGCATACCTACAGAGTGGCCTTAAGTTACTTTTGAACATCCGATTTTGCCCTGTCACTGACAGGGAATCTAGTTGATTATATATTACCAAGACATGGCCAAGCCTCACTTTGAATCTTCTACTTACAGTCCTCTGGTTGTAGCCTTTATATTTGTCCTTAGGCCACAAATGTGGCAGAGATTATATCCTTTTGACCATTTGGAAGATGCCTAGAGGCATAAACATAGTACTGTACTATTAATATCCACTGCAACAGGATTTATTATTGAAATGAGGTAGCATTCATGAAACAGGGTTATTGTGCTAGATACTGTACAGGTAAATAAGAAAAAGGTCATCTCTGGCCTAGAACTTCAAATCTCAAAACTAGACCAGAGATGACAGGTGGATGCAGCAAATGGATAGAACAGTATTATGAAGTGTTCTGACCAAGGGAAGATGGAGTTACTATTTTCATATAAATTAAATGTATGGACTGTTGGGAAATAGAATTATTGTATGTACAGCAGTGGTGACACTTGGAGAAAACTGAGCAACTAGACATTTGGGAGTGTTTATATATCATGAAGTCTCAGAATTTGGGAATATCATAATATGCAGACAGCACAGCACCTATTTTAGAGCTCTTTTAGTTAAGAATTATTTCATACATTTTTGGGACACAAGCTTTTTGTTAATACACATTTATAAAATGCATTAGCTATCTTGTGGCTTACTATAATGAAAGCAGAAGGCAGATCTGACATATTAAGCCCACTAAACATGGCACCTGCAGATATGAGATGAGTAGGGAACAGAGATTTCCTTAGTACAACTAAAATAAAAGTTCTACCCAATGAAAACATTTGTTAAAATAGGAAAATCAAGCTAGATGGTAGCATAATTTACATCCCATGGGTCTTTAATGCTCCAGAGTGATTTGTTGTTATATTCCACAGAATTCTTTACAAAGCCATTTGGGAATGTAGCTCCATCTCAGTTGCACATCTGTGGAGAAAGGGCCAAATACAACTAGTTGTATACCATTAACACTTCACTGAATTCTGTGCATTTACTCTACATTACCTGGTCTGAAGTGAAATCAGATTAAGACCCCAAAGGAGGTCCTCATTTTATAAAATAGCAACCAGTCTAGGTTTTGTTGGACAGTCTGTCCCTTCAGCTTTAAAAATGCTGATGTGGCAGTGGGCCCTAAGGGCAGATGAAACAGGATGCCAAATGCATCAAAAACCTGAGGGAAAATTCACATACTATTCTGAATAGGAGACTACACTCCCTTGTGGAAAAGGGGCATGCAATTATTAGTTACTACACTTACTTCAATGATTGAACTTTTCCTCATTAATACATATAAGAGTAAAACAATATCTGGCTATTAATTTTCCTAAAATAAGCCCATTCCAGAAGACTTCACTAAGAACAGCAGGTCCTGGGCCATTATTTGGCAGATACTAATTCATTTAAAATATGAAACAATACCCAAAAAATTCAGTGTCAAAGTCGGAGGCATATCTTAACTCTGTAGATGTAACTGTATGTGGAAAATATTTATAGAGATCGTGAAGCGCTTGGTCTTTACACATCTCATATATCCGCAGGACACTGTCCATTGGGTTTGGACATGCCAGATCAGCATTCTGCTTTCATTACAGTAAACCACAAAATGCTTGTGTATTTTATGAATGTATGTTAACCAAAGGCTTTGGTCCCAAACATGTAGGAAAAACCCTTAACTAAAATAGTTCTTTTGCTATGGATTGCCCACATGGGTTGAACATTATCTGGACAACCGATCTACTTGGCAGTTCAGCTGGAATCTGAGGTTATGCCCTGGGCTCAGTCCTCTTCTCTGTGGATTGCAGAGGTTAGAAATATTTCACCCACCTACTATTGCAATCAAACAAACCTTGCTAATTGAACAGTTGGCTGGCTTCAGACACAGCTGCATCTGGCCCTTCTTAGCCAGATGGATAGGTCATCCTGATGAGGGGCCTCTGAGAGGAGAAGGGATAACATGGAGAAAAAGGAAACCGTCAAGGTACCCTCTACCAAACAGGTTGTTTTAAGTAACAATAGTGGTTTAAAGAATAACACAAAGTGACATTTTTGGTTCTGTTTTCCAGTCACATTTAAAAATCCAGTGTTGAATTCTCAGTCCTAGATATTTGTGGCTGGTCAAGATGTTTATATTCTTCTCCTCAGGAGATTAAAGAAATGTTTTTACGGGTCTTGGAGTCTTTATTTGGAACAGCACTGTGAATTCAGAGTGGAACGCTGCAGAGTATTAAAAACCACTTGCTTCTTTCTAATCAGGGTTTGGGGAGTTTGGTGATTTGTGTTTTCAATTTTCACTCACTTAACTGCCTGCTTTGGATTTGTTGCTGTGTAGGACCACGATATATGATGGTGGTAATTTTTTCCCTTAATAAATCATATATTTTGTGCCTAGGGAAAATCGTAACAACTGGCAGGATCTGGGCAAGATCCTGGTATGCATTTGTGCTGTGACTAGCTCAGGCTGGGAAAGAAAGGCAAAAATTGGCTAAATGCCACTTCATGACCTTCCCCTCTTCTCCTAAAGCTGCCAGCTGTTGGACAACAGCTCCCAGGGGCCATTCTGACAGCTGGGGATCTGCTGGCTTTTGGGACACCCCGTTTTATGCTCTTTAATTGCCTTTGCCCTGACTGCTTTTCCTAACACATGGGCATGCTCTTCTGGCTTTATCTCCTGGATTCACAGCTGCTTTGTACCAATAGACTGAACAGCTGAAAATCTGTCTAGTGCTTAGAGCAGGGGCTGGGAATCTCAAAGTTCAGTTCCTGTCTCATACAGTCATTTGGTGAGTGATTGTGAGCAAGTGTCTTAACCTCTCTGTGATTTTAATTTCTCCATAGGCCAAAAAAGGGTAGATCACACTTCCTTTTAAGAGGTGGCAGGAGGGTTAAGATCTGGTTCAGTTTTGGAAAATGATTGATGCCACCACAGGGTCCCACATATACTGACTCTCAAAGACATCTCATCAAATCTCCTCAGTCTGCTCATTTAAAACAATTTTTGTCTGACTGGAATGACAGCAAACTCAGCCTGGAAAATCAGGAGGCATCTCTCCTTCCTGTTCTTCATCACCAGTAAAACACGGAGCTACACTGGTATATATAGTAGGATTTGGGGAAATAGCCTAAGAGGACCAGATCTTTGACCTTGTTGCCTTGGCACCAGCTTGACATGAATCCAAAAGTTCTGCCCTGTACAGAGAGATGCTTGGGTGAGACTGACCCACTGCTGCAGCTCCTTCCTGATTCCCTTTCTGTTGTCTGGTGTATGTGGAAAGATGTGGGGAGAGAGTGCCTTCTTGTCTTGCTCTCTCAGTCTGCCATAGCAGCCCCTTGGATTGAAACCAGTTAGCAAACTGCATAGTGAGACCAGGCCACTGCAAAAATTTACAAAGGAGACAAATCCATTTTTAAACGCATTTTCCTAACCCCAACAGAAGAAAACCTCCATCTCAGATTGTGCAGTGCTATAGGATTGTGTTGCTACATGTTTGTTAATGATATTACAGAGATACAGTTGCTTCCTTATCACCCATGAATAAATTACTTCTTTTATTCAGCTCCCTTCTCATAAAATTCATTCCCATAATTGCCTTTGAATTGGAATGTCATTTTTATTCTCTTTCAGATCTTCAAATGAAAGAAGTGTTGTAGGCAGAGCTGGCTATTGTTTTTGCACTTCAGTTTACGGAGAAGCCTATATTAAGTAATATCCTTGTCTTGAGCGACCACATTAAAGTATCTGTTTGCAATTTAATTTGACCTTGGGTGGCCCATGTGACACCTCCACCAGGCAATTGAGACCTCTGTACTAAATGGGGTTCTGAATGTCATTAGTGCAGAAAAATACAGAACTGTATACTGGTTTCTGAGGATTGATGCGCTTTTTTTTTAAATAACACCGAAATGTTTTGATTGCTTAGGCTGGGGTCTTTGTGCAGCCAAGGCCCAGTATCCTATTGCTGACATGGTGAAAATGCTTAATGAACAAGGAAAGAATGCCAGGTAAGTTGCATATATTTGTCCTGATCCTCAACTGGTTGAATTGGTATAACTACTGATTTCAGAGGGGCCAGCCTTTAATTTCAGGGGTTACGCTGACTCCATTACTTCAGTGGATCTGGCCTGCTATGGGCCCTTGTACATGTTATGGGGTTTTTTTTCCATGTTGTCTCAATCTGTCTCCCTTAAAGTGACATGATGGTTATCAAAATATGCCATCACTCTGTTACAGGTGACAGGTCAAAAATCTCCAAATTGCTCCATGCACTGTTCAAAGTTAAATACAGTAAGGGGGGCACCATGTAACAATTCAAGCCTGCTGACTCTTAGTACTAAATTATAGCAGGGGTCACTAACTACACAATGTGATATGTGCAGATCAGCAACATTAATAGTTTTATTAATTGACATATTTTACATAAGTGGAATTTCAGTACTTTCATTACTGACATAATGAGTACTTTCATTACTGGCATGTATGTGACATGTACAAGTGACAGATTTTTTTTGTCCACAATGGGACAATTTTCCACAATCAACCCAAAATACATCAGAGGTGGTCTAAGTTGCCACAGTCCGGGACAGTTTGACATGACAAAACCTCATGCACATGTGCATGATGATGCCATTATGCTAGCCAAATGGTGATTTTGCATCACATTTTACCATGTGTACATGAGCAAATTGTCATGTGTACAAGTGCCCTATGTTTCTATTTAAATTGGCCAGATAGTGACTATGTAAAATTTGTGGTGTATACAACATTAAAAATGGTGGCAGAAAATCAGTAGGAAATTTGCAACATATTTCCATTATATAGGTACATAGTATATAATGTATTATTCAATATAAGAGCTCAATTTTCAAACTGGAACATCTGGGTAAGGTGCCAAACCCCTGCATTTGGGCACTGTAATAGGCTCTTAGATCCTCAAATGTGCCAATGATTGTTTTACGAATTAGTTTATCTTTGATATAGGTAAATACTAGGCTTGCGCGAAGCGTCTAGTATTCGCTTCAGATTCGGATTTAGCCGATGCAGGGAACAGTGATTTGATTTAATTATTTGAATCACTGTCCCAAATCAGGGAGGCCCATCCACCCCAGTTCAGCAATATCTGCCCTGCCCACCCCAGCTCCTGGCACTTGTTAAAAAAAAGCCCTGACTCAGTGGGTGTTGCTGCGGGGGGGGATCGCTGCTGCCCCCCCACTGCCCCATGCTGCATGGGGGGCTCTGCACAAGCCCCCCCAGCCCCACCATGGCTGCCCTGCCTGCCATGGCTCTGGCCCTTTAAGAAAACCCCCCCTGAGAAAACCCCAGACTCACCATTCCTGCCTGGCGGGGGGCAATCCCCGCTGCCCCATGCTGCATGGGGGGGCTTTTCCATGAGCCCCCAAAGCCCCAAGACTGTTGCAGGAGCAGAGTCTCCCAGGGCTTTTCTCCATTTTTTTTTTTTTTTTGCTTAAAGGGCTGGAGCCACAGCGGGCAGGGCACCCATGGGGGCTGGGGGAGTGGGAAGGCATCGGGGGGTTTGTGAAGAGCCCCCCATACAGCATTTGGTAGGGGTCCCCCCATGGTCCCCTCTCCCGCCTCTAGTACTTAGCAGCTTGGAGTTGGCTACAGCTCCCTGTTGCAGCCACCAGGGACTGCCCGAATCATCAAAGCTCTTCAAATCTTTTCCAAAGATTTGGAGAGCTTCGAATCAATTTGGACCTTTTAATTGGTCCCCTGATTTGATTTGGATTCGGAGATTCGGCCACTGAATCGAATCACCACCTGAAGCTTCGCACAGCCCTAGAAAATCCAGGATGGGAATTTTAAAAGCACTGAAGTGATTTGGGAGTATAAATTACATACGGAAAAACCCATATCTTTATCCGTATTCCTCATGGAATCATCTATGCAAGAAGTCTGATAGCAGTAAACACTGGGAGTGCATCTACATGTGCAATTAATGCAAAGGGATAAACTTCAGAGCTGTTTCAGCTGAAGTGGACTGCTCCTGGGTGCAGCGTCTACACAGGTGCCCAGGACAGCAGCACTTTGAGCTGGGGTGGAGCAGGCCCAGGCTGGCAGCAGCATCAGGAAGTCAGCTCTGGACTCTGGGTGACAGTATCAGGTGGCGGAGGGGCTGGCTGGGGCACAAGAGTGATAAACGTGCAGAGCCATGTGGCTAGGAGGCAGGCAGGAGTCTGGCCCCCTGCTGTCTGGGCTGACCGGGTGCAACTTATGTTTACACATGCGTTTCACTGCAGTCAACTCTGCCATAAGACAGTATTGTCGCTAATAGTACTATCTTATGGTGGAGTTAATTAATTAAATGTGCGCCCTAATACTGGCACACATGTAGGCAGTGACACTTTACTGCGGAGCCAGCTAGTCTACTCTGCAGTAAAGTGCATGTGTAGATGCATCCTGTATGAATATGATCCTAGCACAGAGAGAATCCAATCTTCCATAGCATTAATTTAAGAAGGTCATGAATGTTGAGTAGCTTTGGGAATTCAGGCATTCTTTTCCTTCTTCTTTGAAAAGAATATTAACTGCTGCAGTTCTTATGCCAGTTTTTTTGAAAAGTTGTTTTGTGCCCAGGAATAGCTTATTCTGAAGTGCATCTTTAGAATATACACCAGGAAGCCGTCTTTGCATTAGAAAATAGAAATAATCTTCATCCCTTTTTAAGTTTTTAAATGGTATTTTGTTGCCTGCAGATCTAATCCCATTCTTGTGCTATACATATACAGTGTGCATATGATACATGGTATTCATGAGTGATTTAGATTCTGTGGTTTGGATTATGTGTAAAATAAAATAATCCAATAACATGCCATTGACTACATAAATAACTTCTAACCAACAAGATGCTGATTCTTCAAGGTGTTGCAGTCCATCTTTTTTCTCACTCTCAAATACTGATTACAGGAATATACTTTAGATGTTCTTTCCCAATTTGCAGTTCCATTACCAGTATTCTTTAGCTCCTTCTCTACATCTGGTTCAGGTATATGAGTATTGGAACCAGACAGCTTCCCCATGCTTAGTGTTGCTGACATTCATCACTCGGTATTTATTAGTCCAGCATGACTTGGATGCAAAAGCTGTCATTCCTTGCTTTCTTGGTTTCTAGGTTTGGCATCCATCCTGTAGCAGGCCGGATGCCAGGACAGCTGAATGTGCTGCTGGCAGAAGCTGGTGTACCTTATGATGTTGTATTAGAAATGGATGAGATCAATGAAGATTTTCCAGGTAAGGGATGAATCAGTAATAGCTTGTTGTAGATTTAAATCATTCTAAATATTGTAGTTTAATTTTCCATTTTTAATTAGGCCAAATAACACTCATTTTGGCCCAAATGGCAGTTTGGTAGGTAATGATTTATGGTGATGCTTTTTGAAGACCAGTATTAAGACTAGAAAAGGCTAAACATTTGTCTGACTGATATAAAAGACTTAGTATATTTCTGACATTCATGCATAATAATATAGCAAGTAATATTTTGCCACAGTCTGCACAAAATACATTTTCACCAAATTAACACCCGTATTCTGTCAGTGATAATGGTATAAAGAAAGGCAACTATACTATTTTGAATATTGGAAAAACACATATTCTGATATTTAAAGCTCCCATTTTACCATTGACATTAATGAGAGGAGAGATCGGGCAAGGTTGTATGTTTGAAGACCCCATCATTAGTTATGTTTCTGTATATGGAGTACTGTATTGTTATAGGTTACCAACTCTTCTTGCCTCAGTCATTTTTTAATTTATAGTTTTATAAGGCCATTATAGCATTTTTGATTTTCTGATACACTACAGTGATTAGGAATAATCAGATGCCTTCTCTCTTCCCCCAACCCCAGGCATATAGAAAAAGAATGGGCTATGAATAGTATAATTACTTATATTCTCTATTAGTGTGGTATTAATATTTTTTATTCCTGTTGATATTGTTGAAAGTGCAATTTTAGTGAAGATGCAGCAATCCTACAAGATTAATAGGACAGCAGTGTAAAAAAAAAGGGAGGGAGAACAACTTCTGAAGTTAAAGATCAAAGTTAGCACAAAACCAAATGAGTATAATTTGCAACAAGGGAAATTCAAGTTGGACATTTGAAATAACTTTTTCACTCTCAAGGGCTAAGTACAGACAGTCAAAAAGCCTGAGGCTGAATCGATTCAGTCTTTGCTGGTTAGTCTAAACTGGACAGATTAAATTGAAATGGAAGTGAACAGACATTTACCTTTGATTCAGGAAATGCAGCCACATGCCCGCAGTGGCTCAGGCCAGAAGCTGGGGACACTAAAGCACAGCTCTCTGGCTGTGTGTTCACTTCTTCTTTCTGCTGCCCATGAGGTCCCTGCGATTTGCAGTCCAGAATCAGAGCAGAAGGACTCTGCAGTCGCTCATCATCACTTCCTATTCCTGCTTTCAGGTGCCTCTGGGATTTGTAGTTCACAGTTGCAGCCAGCAGTAAGTTTCATAGTTTCATAGTTTCATAGTTTCAGGGTCGGAAGGGACCTAATAGATCTTCTAGCCCGACCCCCCGCCAGGGCGGGAGAACAACCCAAAAACACAAACAAAACCACTCACCCTAAAAACAAAAACGGGACTCAAATGAGTCCAGCCAGGTAAGTATCCAGCCTCTTCTTAAAGATCCCCAGGGTAGGGGCCAGCACCACCTCCCTTGGAAGTTGGTTCCAGCTCCTAGCCGCCCTGACTGTGAAGTAGTTTTTTCGGATGTCCAATCTGTACCTCCTCTCCATCAACTTGTGCCCATTATTCCTTGTTATGCCAGCAGGGGCTAGGGGAAACAGCGTCTCCCCCAAACCCTTCTGGTTCCCCCTAGTGAGTTTATAGACGGTCACCAGGTCCCCCCTCAGCCTTCTCTTGTGGAGGCTGAATAGGTTCAAGTCCCGCAGTCTCTCACTGTAGGGTCTGCCCTGTTGTCCCCGGATCATGCGGGTGGCCCTCCTCTGGACCCTCTCCATGTTGTCCACATCCCTCCTGAAATGGGGCGCACAGAACTGGACACAATACTCCAGCTGCGGCCTGACCAGCGTCGCATAGAGGGGGAGGATCACCTCCCTGGCTCTACTCGAGATGCACCTGTGGATGCACGACAAGGTCCGGTTAGCCCTGCCAACCATGACCTCGCATTGTCGGCCCATGTTCATCTTGGAGTCAATAATGACACCAAGATCCCTTTCCGCCTCCGTGCTCTCAAGTAGGGAGCTCCCCATCGTATAAGTGTGCTGCTGGTTCCTACTACCCGAGTGCAGCACCCTGCACTTGTCCGTATTGAAACGCATCCTGTTCCTGTCTGCCCACCCCTGTAACCTATCCAGATCCTTCTGCAATCTCTCTCTCCCTGCTAGCGTGCTCACCTCCCCCCAAATTTTGGTGTCATCAGCGAATTTAAACAGGTTGCTCTCCACCCCAACATCAAGATCGCTGATGAAGACATTGAACAGCGCAGGGCCCAGGACCGAGCCCTGAGGGACTCCACTACCCACCTCCCCCCAAGTCGAATATGATCCATCCACCACCACCCTCTGAGTGCGACCCTTCAGCCAATCTGCAATCCATCTGACCGTGTAGGCATCTATGCCACAGTCGCCTAGTTTACTAATTAGGATGGGGTGAACAGGGGGTTTGAACAGGGGAAGGGGTGTTTAACCCCCCTCCCCAGCCCCAGACCCCAGGGTTTACCTGTGGGGGTCAGTCCCCCCCCATAGACTGGGCTCCATCTCCATCTGGGCTTGCACCCCCCCCTTGTCAGAGAGCCCTCACTGTTCCAGTTAGGAAGCAGAGGGGTGGGGCCAGCCCTGCTCTCTGGAGCAGATAGCAGAGTTCAGCTCAGCCCAGGGCTGAAAAGCATGCTGGGATGCTAGGGGACTCTGATTTAACTTGAACCAGGAAGGGACCATAAACTGGTTTGACCCAAATCAGTTAAGTCTGATAAACCTGGTTGAATGTAGTATCTCAAACTGGTTTCAACCATTTTCAAACTGGTTTTATGTGCACTTAACATCTGTTCTGTGACAGGTTTAAACCAGTTTCTGATCACTTAAACTGGTTTATATGTAACTTCTGTTCCTAGTCAAAGTGGTTAAGCCCTGGAATAGGCTGCCAAGAGAGGCTATAGAATTGCCATCATTGGAAGTTTTTAAGAGCAAATTAGACGAATGCTTGGCTGGGATGGCTTAATCGAGGGTGATCTTGTTTTGAGCAGGAGGCTTGATTAGATGACCTCATGAGGTCTCTTCCAGCTCTACCTTTCTATGAGTCTATTAACTGGTGACAAATAAATTTAGGTTGGAAATTAGAAATAGTTTTCTGATGAAGAGGAGGTGGTCCTGAAGCAGTCTTCTAGTAGAAATAGTGGAAGTCAAACACTTAAATTTTTAATCTGGAACCTGATATTGTCATGCAAGGGATTACATGTTTTGATTGCCTTGAACAGCAGGCAAGTAGACTCAATGATCAGGGATGTCCCTACCAGTTCTTTGTTCAAGGAAACTTTCTTTGAGCTCACTGAAGCTTGGGGCAGGGAGATGTAAAATTGTAGCGCTAGGCCATTAAATCCTAGGCCAGGGAGGATTCATTATGTGGGAGGGCTCTAGTAAGTTTTTCTACTTACTTTGCTCCATGCTATTGCCAACAACGTTTTTTTTTTGTTTCCTCAGTGTTAAAGAAGGAGTAGAGATTCCACTGCCAGCTAGAGAAAGTGGTGTTTGATGGCTCTGACTTGCCCATATGGTAGTGTTTTGTGGCCATGCAGTGGATTCATAGATCACAGTGTTGAGCAAGCTCATTCCTCTGTGTGTCTTTACAAGAAAGCAAACTGACGTCACATCCATGAATTAGCTGCTTAACCTTGCCAGAATGCTGCTCTAGTACAGCTCCACAGTAAAACAATGCTAGACATTTTTAAAGACATCTGTGACAGGAGGCAGCAAGTGGAGTTCAAAAGGAAGAGATGAAAGGAAGGGAAAGAATATTTTCAGAGTGAGATCCGTGTGTTGCTCAGAAATAAGTGGGGGAGGGGGGAGCTCTGACTCCCTCTTGGAATTCTGGTGGTCATGGAAGCCACCTGCTTGCAACTTCCTGCAGCAGTTATTCACCCCAGGTTCCAACTTCTTTCTGGCAGAATGAAACAAAACAATGATACATTTCATTGCAGATAATCTGTGCTGTGATTAATTGATGTCAAAATGTGACAACTACCACTGATGCTGTAGTCAGCCTCTCATGTGTTTCAGCTGCCCCAGGCCATTTGCATACAAAGGTGAATGGTAAGGGTGATGGTTAGACAATACTTTATTGGTTATTTGGACATCAGATGGACATGATTTCACTCCAGGCCATCAGCAGAATAGCAACTATACTATTCTGAAGTACTGTATAGGTAGTCAGGGAGTTAAACACCCTATGGACCTAACCAGCCAGCAATGAATTGTAGGAGTAGTCTTAGCAGCACAAAATCAGACATAGCTTTTGAACAGTTATTCTTTTGAAGAATTCCTTGAATTCCAATTATAGCCAGTACAACAAGGTTAATTGCAAAGACATTACCGTCTTCAGAATTTAATTATTGTTAGTAATTTTAGCCTGCTGTTTAGTAAGCAGCTATACTTTTATAATTAACAGTCATCCTAAGTAGTATTTAATTAAATACGTCTTTAGAGGCCCAGTTCCCCCAAACTCAGTCTGGCTTCTGTGTTTTACAACTCCTTAATGCGCATGTCACATTTTTCCTAAGTTAGTGCTTCAGTAAATAATACCAGTGCTCTCAACCAGAAGACTAGGTTCTGATCTGGTTTATACTAGTGATAAATCCAGAAAAAAATCTTTTGTCATCAGAACTCAGTATTCTGGATTGCACCATGAAATCATAAGCAGAATACATCTTAAGGTTTTCCAGAAATTATTTGCTAATCAAGGTCTGGACTGTGTCGTCCTAACCCATACTGTGGAATCATTTGAATTCCTTGCAGTCAGTGTTAGACCCTGATCCTACAATGGACTGCATATGGGCAGAAGACAGTTTACCGGCAGAGCCTGGGACTGATGTGTTATAGACGATGCAGAACTGGGTCTTGGTGAATGGTGTTGAAATAAAATACATGTTAAAGTACAATGGAAGTACTTCTTGAATTCCACACATGTACTCTATTTGGAGACCTCACAGGAGGCTTGCATAAGACTCGTCCTGCTAAACCTTAGGAGTATTTACTCGCATGGTATCTTATGCAGAGAATGCACAGAAAGATTGTAATAGTTTTCATTAACACAAGTATCTGCCAAGATTTGATTTTGGGTTTGACAAACAGATGGGCCTTGTTTTTTTCATTTAGATGAAACAACAAACTGTTCATCATTTAATGTACAATTGATTAATGTGTTTTGGTCCTGCCATGATAAAAGAAAGGCAGCTTCTTCAAGTGATAAATCATACATCTTGTAATCTGTTTTTTTGTGCCTCAGAAACAGACTTGGCTCTGGTCATTGGTGCAAATGACACGGTGAACTCTGCAGCCCAGGAGGATCCCAATTCTATTATTGCCGGCATGCCAGTCTTAGAGGTCTGGAAAGCTAAGCAGGTACATGAAGACAAATAAACTAACTTAATTCTCTATAATACTAGTATATGTTTATGGGATATTTCTTGGTCTGTCAGAAAAAATGCCATCAGGCACTAAAGACAAGTATGACTTTTTTTTATGGAATACCTGTCAAGTAGAAGGTACACCTCTGTAACTGCTAGTACTCATACAAGAAAGGCTCAGCTCTGCAGCCTGCTGGAATAGGAAATTCACAGCGCTTTCCATAGAACTGTCCGTAGAACAAGCAGCTGTTTGTAAATGCTGACTTCACTGGGGTGCCCTGTCCCACTCTTAACTAAAACTGATCAGATTTTTCTTGGTGATTCTAACAGGTAGAGAATTGGTTCACAGCTTATAAAATACGTAAATGCCATTTTATGTTTCATGGATTTTACTTTTTAAAATATAGAATCATGGTTATAACTTCACTCTGGCACTACCAGTACCTGTCCCTCTGCTGGTGTTCCAAAGCTTACTGCAGAACTGTACTCCCACAAGGCTGCACATTTATCTTTGAACACATGATTCAAGTTAAACAAGTTTTTTGCAGTGTTTAATAGCTTTAATTTTAAGTGGCAGTGAAATGTTGGCTCTGTCTGTATCAGAATCTTGTGTATGTTTGTGAACTAAGTGCTTTTCATTTTTGGCTGATTGTCATTATGGCCAGGAACAGACATTACACTTTTACTGGTATAAGTGGTTGCTAGACCTGTAAAAGAACAGAAGTTTGGCACACAAAACCAGTCTATGCCCAGAACAGAAGTTCAACACACACAGGCTGGTTTAAAAATGGCAGAACCCAGTCTAAGATTTGTCACCCCCCTCCCACCAAAGGGTGAAAATGTGTTCTGTTTGCTACAAATCTAAACCATGCTGCTTACAGAAAACCATGCAACTTAGATGGATTCTGCCTTGGGCTTTTTGAATGTCTAAATGTATACTTTCCTTTCAGTGTGTTCCTAATTGCCATTGGTAATGCCATGTTATGGCAAAAGATGTATATGGCCTGAACAAGAGGAGTCACATATATATTCTTCCCTGTTTGTCACTTCCGTGCTCACAAACAAGGAAGAATTGATGGGTAATGTAGTGGCGGATGGCAACTTGGGCAGCAGTGACCATAAGATGACTGAGTTCAGGATCCTAAGGAAAGGAAGGAGAGCAGCAGAGTAGGGACTTTGGATTTCAGAAAAGCAGACTTTGACTCCCTCAAGGAAATCATGGGCAGGATCCCCTGGGAAGCCAGACTGAGGGGGAGAGGAGTCCAGGAATACTGGATGTACTTGAAGCCTTACTGACAGTGCAAAACTAAACCATCTCAATGCGCAGGAAGACTAGTAAGTATGGCAGAAGACCAGCTTGGCTTAGCAGGGAACTCTTCAGTAAGCTAAATCACAAAAAGGAAGCTTATAAGAAGTAGAAACTTGGACAAACAATTAGGGAGGAGCATAAGGGTATTGCTCAGGCATGCAGGGATGAAGTCAGGAAGGCCAAAGCATAATTGGAGTTGCAGCTAGCAAGGGATGTAAAGGGTAACAAGAAGGGTTTCTATAAGTATGTTACTAACAAGAAGAGGATCTGGGAAAGTGTGGGTCCCTTACTGAATGGGGGAAGCAACCTAGTGACAGACGATGCAAAAAAGGCAGAAGTGGTCAATGTCTTTTTCATTTCAGTCTTCACAGGCAAGGTCAGCTCCCAGACTACTGCATTGGGCATTACAGTTTGGGGAGGAGGTGAGCAGCCAACTGTGGTGGAAAAAAAAAGTTGGGGACTATTTAGAAAAGCTGGACATATGCAAGTCCATAGGGCTGGACAGGATGCACCCAAGGGTGCTGAGGGAGTTGGCCAATGTGATTGCAGAGTCACTGGTCATTGTATTTGAAAACTCATAGTGATTGGGAGAGGTCCCATACATGTGGAAAAAAGCAAATATATTTAGGAAAGGGAAAAAGGAGGATCCAGGGAACTACAGACTAGTCAGCCTCACCTCAGTCCCTGGAACGATCATGAAGCAGGTCCCCAAGAAATCTATTTCTAAGCACTTGGAGAAGAAGGTGATTGGTAACAGTCAGCATTAGGGCTGTGCAAAACAGCACCATTTTGTTTCGACTTCTGTTTAGCCGTTTTGAAGGGACGGTGCTTCGTTTAATCATTTAGTTTCATTTCGTTTGAAAGCACTGTTCCGTTTTGTTTCTTCAAAACTGTTTTGCTGTTTTGATGCGTTTCAACATTTCGCCCATAGGCTATAATCATGAAAATGCCTAAAACTTTGTCATTTCTTGCCTGATATGGATGAACCTTGCAGGGATGGTAGCCCCTTCTGAGGGCATGAAGCCTGCCACATTTCAAGGGGATAGGTGCAGAGGGTTCTCAGAAATTACACCTCAAACTGTTCAAAGCAAAACTCCTGACACTTAACAGGAGCTCCAGCCTCCTCTCATCTGGCACGCAGATCTGGGGGTTCGCACCCCTGGGTGGGCTATGGGGCTGTGCCAGAATTCTCCTGGGGGTATGAGCCCCTGGGTTTGTGTGCCAGATGAGAAGAGGCTGCCTCTGCCTCCTGGGACCGGCAGCAACATTAATCTTCCTCAGTGGCAGCTTCCTTTCATCTGGTGTGCAGATCCAGGGGCCTGCACCCCGAGGAGGAGTCCAACACAGCCCCGCAGCCCTCCTGCAGGTGCAGGCCACAGATCTGTGCGCCAGATGAGAGGAGGCTGCCACTGCTGCCTGAGACCAGTGCTGAAGCCAAGTAAGCCCGACTTTGAAACTCAGAACGTTTCAAAACTTGCAAAACATTTTGAGTGCCCTCATTTCATTTCAAAGCTGTTTTGAAGCCTTTTGTTTCATTTCGATTTCACTGTTTCGAGTTTGAAACATGTTGAAACAGCTTCGAAACAAAACACACGGCGAAATTTTACACAGCCCTAGTCAGCATGGGTTCACCAAGGGCAAGTCATGCGTGACCAACCTGATTGCCTTCTATGATGAGATGACTGGCTGTACAGATGCAGGGAGACCAACGAATGTAGTACACCTTGATTTTAGCAACAGGGATATAGGTTGTAGTCATGCTGGTCTAAGGACATAGGCAGACAAGGTTCTTTGGGTAAATCTGATATCTTTTATTAGACCAACTCAAAGAGTTGGAAAAATTCTTCTTTGCAAGCTTTTGGGTACAAATACCCTTCATCAGGCCGAGGAAGCATCTGCAGTTGGTGTGTGCTCTTCCTGGGTGGAATGAATAGTAAAGAAGCCAGAGGCTGTTATGCATGCAAGAAAACCAGTCAGTGCAGATGTAAATTGAGGAGTCAGTCAGTGAGAGACAGGTTTGAGCAACGGGGAGGGGAATGAATGTAGCTGGTAAATAGCGGAAAGGTACCTGGGGAATCAGATGATAGGCAGATTATAATAGGTGGATTTATGACACATTATAACCTGCCTAACATCTGACTCCCCTGGTACATCTCCACTGTTTACCACCTACATTTATTCCCCTCCCTATCCCTTCCCCCGCAACCTGTCTCGCACCCACTGACTCCTCAGTTTATATCTTTACTGACTGGCTTTCTCGCATACATACCAGCCTCTGGCTTCTTTACTATTCATTCCACCCAGGAACAGCGCACACACCATCTGTAGAGCTTCCTCAGCCTGACAAATGGTATTTGTACCCAGAAGCTTGCAAAGAAGAATTTTTCCAACTATTTGAGTTGGTTTAATAAAAGATTTCAGATTTACCCAAATTACCTTGCCTGCCTATTGACTTTAGCAAGGCTTTTAATACTGTCTCCCACAACTTTCTTACAGGCAAGTTAAGGATGTACAGTTTGGATGAATGGACTGTAAGGTGGATAAAAACTGGCTGGATCATTAGGCTCAGAGGATAGTAATCAATGGCATGATGTCTAGTTGGCAGCCAGTATCAAGTGGAGTTGCTCCAGGGGTCAGTCCTGGGGACGTTTTTGTTCAATATCTTCATCAGCAACCTGGAAGATGGCATACTGTGCATCCTCAGCAAGTTTGCAGATGACACCAAGCTGGGGGCAGGTCCCTTCCAACCCTAATTTTCTTTGATTCTATAAGCAGCCAGTGTGACGCACATGAAACCTTCTGTGCAGTTGCCACAAGCAGTGCTGTCAAGGGAATCTGTGTGGGTCAAAGCACTTGTCCATTTAGGCAGCCTTTCACCCTTTCACGCTACTTTATTGTACCAAAAGGCTGCTTGAAAGAGGTGCATGGCTTACCTTTTTCAGTGGGCTGTATATACAGCCATGCACTGAAAGTTTCTTAAATGAAAAAAGCAGGATTGAAGCAGGAAAAGGACAGAGAATCTTCAAAAGTATTTGCAGGACAGTCATTCTGGTAAATCCCCAAAAGTAGAGGATTAAACCACTTTACCAGATCAAAGTCCATATCTAGCAAGAGAACTCTAGGCAACTTAACTATGTCTATGTTAGGATTTTTGCCGGTATATCAGTTATGGATGTGATTTTAGTACACCCCTAATTGATATAGCTTATGGAAAATCCTGCGGAGAGAGAGAGGAACAAGACTGAGGTGCCTATGTACCACTAAGACCTTAAGGCGTGATATACTGGCTATGTACTACTTGACCCTGTTGAAGGAAAAGAAGATTTGTCTGTGTGTTTAAATACAGTACCTCATTCTGCAGTGCTGATTTCTTTTCCAGAGAAAACCGCAAGTTGAGGTGGGTGACATTTTTCAGTTGTATGTATTCACTAAAACAGGCATATTTATGTTGACCAAAACTATTTATGAATTCATGCCAAATTCAGCAAAAGTTTGATCAAGAAAAAAAAGGAAAATATTTTGAAAAGTCAAAACATTTGGTTGATTATTGTTATGCAGGACCAACATTTAAGGACTAATACCTTTAGTATTTAAAGGTTTAATACCTTTAAAGGTATTTAAGGTATTTAAGGTTTAATACCTAAACTTAATTTAATTAAAAAACCTCAAGCCCAAGAATGAAATTAAACTTTTTTGTTTGATCCACAAAGCAATATTTTTTTGGTCTGGCAAGAAAGCTGAAAAACTTTTTTTTAAAAGTTCTGCCAGATAACTGAAAATTCAGTTGTTCATACAGTTGTACCTGAAAGGCTCCTAACTTGCCTAATATCACTCTCCAGAGTAAATGGTACAGGTTTCAGCAAATACTGTAGTAAAGGAAATACTTCAGACTTCAAGGTAGAATTTAGGGTGTGTAAAGATGCCAGCAAATGTCTGATAGGTACATCCACAATAAAAAGTACTAATTTTACAATTCTACTTTTAATCCACTGGATAAGTATAACCAATTCCATGTGTAAATCACCTAGCGTAGGTACAGTAAAATCCAAATTCTCATGTTCTCAAAAGTTCTAAAGCTCTTGAAGCCATAAAACGGGTACATACGTAGATATGAACTGATGTGGACATATAACTAGAGATGATATAAAAACTATGTAATGTTGAGGGGGGGGGAGGTGTGAAGATGTCACCAAGTGTGAGGCAAGCAGATGGTCTGAATTACAAACAACTTCTGAAACAGCAAAATGTGGAGCCTGACTTGGGGGAACATCAGGATCTCCATGTTACTTTGAGTTAATAATATTGTGCATCATATGCACAGAATGTGTTCCCACAGAGTAAAGCTCTTGTTCTGACCTTGATTGCCATGGTAGGAATATACTGTAAAACTAAGCATTGCCCGTTCAGTAGTCAGTTTCATAAGATATGTGACATTGTTTGTATGCAGTAATGCTAAGATGAAGCAAATAAATGAGGAATTTTTAAATTATTGGAATATGCACTCTGAAGGAAAATGTTCTAAAAGTCTGTCTGTATAATGCTTCACTGTTGGTGGGTTTAGTTAGATAAGTTACAGGAAATATATGTTTAACTTTGTATATTTTACATTCACAAAAATACATACCATGCATCTGGTGCTAGACTTTACTTTTATCATAAAATAAGACAGTTTATCAAATATTGCATTATATCACACGCAGCATGGATTATAATTTAATGAGGTTGCAGTGATTTTTCAGTTTGTGCTAGGATCATTTCAGATTTCAAAAGACAAATAAAATTGGCCTGATCAGTATTTGGATAGATTTTTAAGGGAAGTGGATTACATGGTGTAATTCAGTAGGTAGTCCTCTTTCAAACTAAATCCAATTCTGGGCTCCACAATTGAAAAAGGATGTGGAGAAGCTTGAGAGAGTCCAGAGGAGAGCCATGCACATGATCAGAGGGCAGGAGAATAGGCCTTATGAAGAGAGGATGAGAGCCATGGGACTTCTCAGCCTGGAAAAGCGCAGGCTCAGGGGAGACCTAGTGGCTGCCTATAAGTATATAAGGGGTGTACATCAGGATCTGGGGGAATGCCTGTTCACCAGAGCGCCCCAAGGGATGACAAGGTCAAACGGTCACAAACTCCTCCAAGACCGTTTCAGGCTGCACATAAGGAAGAATTTCTTTAATGTCCAAGCCCCCAAGGTCTGGAACAGACTGCTGCCAGAGGTGGTGCAAGCACCTGCTCTGGACTCCTTGAAGACACATTTGGATGTTTCTCTTGCTGGGATCCTTTGACCCCAGCTAACTTCCTGCCCCTGGGGCAGAGGGCTGGACTCGATGATCTTCCAAGGTTCCTTCTAGCCCTAAAGTCTATGAAATCTATGAAACCAATCTAATGAATCTGTGATGCATTGTGATGCTGATGACACTGCTTGAGCTATTCACAGTTGACTAGGTGATATAATGACACAATTCCCATTCCTTTTAATAGGAGATGCATGACTAAATCCTTTGTCAACTTTGAAAAATCTAACCTATGGCTTTTGACAATTACATGAAACTGAGGTCTGAGCCTAAATATATTCATTAACACACCCATGAGCAATTTTCTGTTGTACACTTATTAGTACAGCCAACTCTTCAACACTTCACTTTTTAGATGTTCACATGTATTTCCATGTGCTTTTAAGAAGCTGCTGCTGTCTATCAAGAAGACAGATGACATTTTAAATCAATTTTCATGACAGTTTACATGTTTAAACAATGTGATTTTTCAGAATAGAAGGTGGTACACACATGTAAAGTGATTTATGTTGGGTACGTGCAGTACAGATTTTTATAGTATGTATAATGTTTTGCTTTTAAAAATGCTTTAACTATATTCTTTATAACTACATTAAGTTTTTTTTCTTTCGTACTATTTTTTTCAGGTTATTGTCATGAAGCGTACACTGGGAGTTGGGTATGCAGCTGTGGATAACCCTATTTTTTACAAACCTAACACTTCAATGTTGCTTGGAGATGCAAAGAAAACATGTGATGCTTTGCAAGGCAAGATTAGGGAAATGTATTATACTCATTAACAATGTTATTTAGAGTTGTAAAAAGGAACAAAATATCATTTGTATTTTTCAGTACAGTTTGGAGGCGCATCCAGCACCTTATTTATATAGAACCATTTAAAAAATAAAAGGGCATCCAAACTTAACAAATTAGCTGGTAGACTGACTGCTGGTTTGTGTGCCTTAGCAGACACAAATGTATGTCTTTACATGTAATAAAAAACATTTTTGCTCTATACCCACTGCAAATTATTTCTCCCATATTGCAATCCCAGACACAGCACTTCAATTGCTATGGCTTCCTTTTAGATTTAAAGCAAGAGAAACAATAGTGGAAAACCTTTGGTTTGTCCTGCTGCTATAATAAGAAGATCATGTGGTGCAAACCTATTATCTGTAATTGCATAAACGTTAGGATTTAGATATTTATGTCCAAAATGATGTTATATATAGGAATTATATAGTGGTGGCAGTTGCAGAAAGCAGCACTCAGAATATGAAACTGGTAATCAAACAATAGATTTCTAGGAAGTAAAAGAACTGCTCTCTGTGAAAATTAATTCATCAAGGACAAGCATAGATGCATTATTATACACCTATTATATACAGGCAGTGGAAATCAGATTTAGATGCCTTCAAAATGTGCATAAAATACCTATAATTTTGACAGATGTTTTCCAAGAAAACCATTATCTTGCAAGATGCTGTTTTATAAAGTAAAAAAGCAGATACAATGGAAATTTATATCAGGCGCCTCTTAGAAATATGTGACTAAGATCATCAGGCCAACACACCGTTTTCTTTCAACCTACACACTTTTCCTTTTGTTCTTTTCTTGACTAGCTATCTATCCAGCTCTAGTACCACCAAGGGTCTAATGTTAATCTTCAAAGCCTTCCGTGTATTTTTGTCTGGCTTCTTTAGGTCCACTGGCAGACGTTACCATTAAGATGTGATTAATCTGCTGAATCACACCATAAATAGTAATGCTGCCATATGTTAAAGGAATTAATGGTGCTACAAAATGGGAAGCCAGCCACGAAGATATGTAACGTTTTTGTAGCTGGCTTCCATCATGCCTTAAAACAACTGTGGCCAGGTAACCTGAGCTGTGGCAAGGCTCCAGAGCAGTCCCAGGGCTGGGACTGTGTCAGCTGTGTCCCAGACCCCTGATCTCTCCCTGAACTGGCAAATAGTAACGGTGCTCTTGACATCTGATCCCTGATCCCAAAATCACACATCCTGCCACCAGTCTTTCTCTAATATTTACTTCTGTAGCTGTAACAGTCTGTCACAACTGAGCCCAAAAGAAAATTTTTTGTGGCTTGGAATTTTCCTTTGCAGACTTCTGACCGTGACATTCCCTCCTACCCAAGACCAGGGACAGAGGATCCACATAGAGATGCAGATGCATTTTTAAAAGAAGGAAAATGCAACATGAGATCTATGGTGAAGCTGCAAACAGAACCCAGCTGTATTGGTATGAAATGCCTGCTCTGTCCAGTAGCCTATGATGAGGTATGAACCTATATTTAAGGTTCAACAAGGATAGGTGCAAAGTTCTGCACTTACGACAGAAGAATCCCATGCACCGCTACAGGCTCCAACCAACTGGCTAAGCAGCTCTGCAGAAAAGTACCTGGGGGTTCAGTGGACAATAAGTTGGATACGAGTCAGCAGTGTGCCCTTGTTGCCATGAAGGCTAACAACATAGTGGGCTGCTTTAGTAGGAGTGTTGCCAGTAGGGCTGTGTGAAGCTTCGGTAGCCAATTTGATTCAGAGGAGATTCAGCCCTATTCAGCAGTCGAATCTCTGAATCTGAATTGAATCAGGAGACCCATTAAAAGGTCTGAAGTGATTCAGAAGCCTCTGAATTGATTTGGAGATTTGGGCATACACTATACAGGCAGAAGTCCTCCACGATGCTGGACACAACTGCCTCCAGCTGGTAACTGTTGTGGAGGGAGGAGGGAAGGGGTGCAGGAGGAGCAGATCAATGCCCCTATACCAAGGGAGGGATTGGGGCTGGGACAAGCTGCCCAGTCAGGGCAGGGGAGTACAGGATTCAGGGAGGGGAGCTCTGGCCACTGTGCGCTGCCACACACCACTGGTCTGGCAGCTGCTCTTCTGGTGGCTCCTCTGGCAGTTCTCACACAGGAGCAGGTGTGCCACCAGATCTGCACGGGGTGGGCTGGACTGGGTTGCACTCTGGGAGGCTAGCCCCAGCTCCTGGGCCACACTCTATGGGGTGGGTGGAGCCAGGGCTGTGCTCTGGGCAGCTAGTCCCAGCTGCAGCCCGGAGCGCAGCCCTGGCTCCGCCTGTTCCGCAGAGCGCAATGGAGTGGGAGCTATGAGGGGGCTGCAGCCACCCTAAAATTCCCCATAGTTCCTACTGCTGGCTCCACCGATCCATGTGTACATGTCCGCTCCCATGCCCTGCTGCAGCTTGTCCGGGAGGTGCGAGAAGGCTGGGCAAGCAGCGGGAGAGTTATGACTATGGTTTTTTTAAAGTTTTAAGTCATTTTAATTTTTGCAAGATTTGACTTCTTCCTCAGGTCCCTCTTTCAAATACACTAAGTCTGAAGTCTGAAATTAAATGTGTCAGGCTTTGCAACAAGTAAAATACTTGTTAAAAGTTGCAACATGTTTCCTATAAACAGTTACTTAAGTTTTAAAAAGTTAGAAATGTTGACATTCAAAAGATTAAGTGTTACCAAGCAAGGTCAAAGTTGTTACTGATGTCAAAATATGACCCCCGTGTAGGAGTTGCTATTGCCACACTGTTTCTGAAGACAAATTATAATAGTTTAGGAGGTATGCTGACATATTGATTTAGCTCTGCTCACGCTAAGACTTACTCCTACTCTCATTTCAGTAGATCAGCACATATTACCATCACATACTTTATTCAGTTGGAAAGTTATTCTGTTGTAACATTGCTGAGGTCACCAGTAAGGTTTTGCGTGACAAAACAAGTTGGATGCATTTTGGAATGTGTTGAGACATGGAAGTCTATGCCTCTTGGGGGGTAACATTATTATAAGTGATGTAAAGTTGGCAAGAAATGTTTTTCCCTTAACAACTTCTACGCTTTCTAAGTTTTGAGCCGTCTTGATATAATCTTACCTTAAACTAAGCGATGATTTTTAGCACATTCATGATGGCTACATGCTTTTTAATGTGTTCACACAAAACTAGTCTAAAGACAGAAGCTTACATTTGAAGTGGGAAAAGAAGTGTTGATAGAGCAGTACGTTCTACTGAACTTGATACTCTAGTAACATTGCATTAGCTATATAACATTATTAAGGATTCCGAAAGCTTAGTATGTATGCATCTAAATGGAACAGGGGGTATCAAAAAAAGCTTGGATCGACTAGGCATAGAAATGTGTTTCAGGGTTTTCCTAGAGATTTCAATTTTTCCTCTCTCTCTTGCTCCAACGTAGTAGGTCATCTTCAGTCTGCATTTTTTCCTGCATCCTTAGCTTGGCAAGTCTTGTGCTATCCTCCAGGAAAATGGGTAACCTGTTATAATCTTGTACCCACTTTCAGCAGGGGACTTCATTTCTCCACTGAACAAATTTGTGCAACTGCAAGAAGTTTATACTTTTTTTTCTTGTTTGACCAGGAGTGTAAATACCCAATAAACTATCAGAAAAGGAAAAAAATCTCTTGCCATAGTGGCAATCTATGAATAGACCAGAACAGTACAGGTCAGATGACTTGTAAGTAGTACTGATCTCTCACATGAGGTTATTTTTTGTCTTGGGGTAGTAAAGTTTCTTAGACTCAGCGCTGCTGCAGGAGCTCAAATGGCAGTTTTGGGGAAAAAATAGTGGGGGGGGGAGCACTTCTTTCTGCTCCTCCTTCACCCCTCTATGGCCTTTTAGGTTACATCTAATCAACAAAGAAGCTTGCGTCTTTCCCTTGTCCATCCACTCATACAATGGGACAGGATGCTCTTTTTGGAAAACCATAGACAGTGAAAACCTCATTCCAATTTTATTAAAAAGAGCCAGCATTGACTTTTTCTCTGCCCTGACCTTCACTTTGATAAGTAGGGAAATTGATGTTGTACTTGAAAAGGATTAACTGCTTGCTTGCTTTCATTTGGCAGTAGAGTTTTAATTTGGGAAAGTGTTGTTTGGTTTAAAAGCTGAAAAACAAATCCCAGCTGGTTTTGGTACTTTAGCGGCATCAAAATTGAACAATGGGGCTGATTTCTTCCCCTCACTCCCCAAAACATCTGTCCAAGTTTTAGCCACAATGGACTTGCAGTAGTGGTGACATTAATCTCCTTCCTGCCCCCACTTTATGTTATTGCAGGAATGTCAGCATACCCTTAAGTACTGTGGACTGCAGGTGAGCCTCAGATAGGAGTGATTTCCATTGGGTTAAGAATCTGAGCCCAATTTTTTAGAGATACAATGTCCCAAGTTTTAAATATTTTCTGTACACTGATTTCAGCTGCAAACTAAAATTAATTTAGTTTTGGAATAGGTTCTTAACTTCTATTAAAATAAAGTGAGGTAGACAAAACTTAAATTTTGAAAACATTTACACTTATGCAAGCATTTTCCAAAAGTAACAAAGATTAGCTTACATAAACCTTTATCTGACCTCTACTTTTTAAATAAAAAAACATGTTTTCAGGGAAATGCGTCTTAGAAGGGGAGAAAAAAAAAAAGGATTTTTCCCTCTGATTCTTGTAAAACATTAGGTAGCTGAGTTCACTCATTTTTTTTCTGTTTAAAATGGGTGAAAGCTTTTTCCTTCTGCTAGTATTCTATTTTGGTTATCTTCTAGAAAGAGGGAAAAGCCAAAGTAATTTTTAAGAAATACGCATACAGCTGAAAATGTCAAGAAAGACCATCAAAATTCATACTAGAGGAAACAGCATTAATCATCATAAACACTCAAAAGAACTTCTCTTAATAGCCATAAAAATAAGTGATTAAGATTCCAATGAAGTTTGCTGATTTTTCTTCGTGCAAAACACATGAACATGCATTACACTTTAAACAGCTGTACTGTCCTATTTGTATATGTGAAGTGCTGTTATTTGGACCTTAAACATATACCTGTTATTGGTAGTGCTGCTGCGATTCATGCACACTAATTTGACTAGTCTATTTATAGGCCCAAATGATCAACCTGACCTTCAGTTTGTATTTATAGGCGTGCACAGTCATTTGCGTGCAGCAAACGGGCAGCCATAACCACCTAGTGTGTGCTGAAATAGATCAGTCTGTATGCACAATAAGATGCTTCTTTCTTGGACAGATAAGGAAAGCGGGTCCTCTAAAGCTAGAGGCTGGCAAGACACTTGCGGGGAAAGTGGATCTTTAGTTCATATTTCAAATTCAGTACTGTGAAACAGCAAAAAAAAAAAACCCACAAACCAATTGTTCAAACCTGAAAGACATTCTGTACAAATTGAAAATAAAATTTTAAGTGATCTTTCTACAGCGTTGCATATCTGGACAACTAACTGAGACTTCCTTTTGAGAGAAGGCAGCACTGACTGATACAGATAGTAGTTTAACTCAGGGGGGCTCAACCTCCAGGTCTGGCTCCTGGTGCCATATCATTCAGCCCGCGTGGCCCTCACAAATCTGTAGGGAGCCTGTGAGCTACGGCCCCGTGTGCTAGATCAGATAGACAGGGAGGTGCAGAGCCCAGTCCCAGCACATGGAGGTTGGGTGAGAACAGCACAGGGCCAAAACCACAAGCACCACTGATTTAGCCAGACTGGCTGCGGAAAAAAAGATGCAATTAAAATAACCTTGCAGGTTTCTGGAAGAGATCAGCTATTACAATTTTTCAACTAGTGTCTCTGACAAAATTCTGTCAACTTCCTTCCAATTTATCCACATAAAAAAAGAAAGATATACTGAAAGTGCTTTCAAAATTGTTAAGTCATCTTACCAAGGTCTGGTCTATGCTATGGCTTCCAGCATGGCTGTGTCTGCCAAGGTTATGATTTATTTACCCATTAGTGCAGATATAGTTATGTAAGCAAAATCGACTTTATGCCATGATAGCTTATAGTGATTCAGAAAAAGGAATAACTTATACTAATAAAAGCCCAATTATTTAGTGTGTTTTGCTCACCTAACTCGACTGACCTAATTAGTGCAGACAAGGCCTTATTTAAAATTGGACAAATCACCATGTATAGGAGCTACCATAGCAAATTGATTGAGTAAAGTTACTATTAGCAAGGCAATGATAGCTTTCCAACAGGCATTCTTGAAGCTGAACTGACTTATCTCTTCTTACAGTAAGCATGAAATGTTTTAGTAAAATTGCTAGCACCTGGCAGTGAATTAAGACCTTCATTATTGTACTTTTGCAGCCAGACCCCACTGGATACTGCATATAAAACCTGTCATATTAATAGCTGAGGGTCTGTCATAAAGAATGAAGTTAGTTTTATTTTAAAAAAAAAAATGTAGGTAATTTAATTTCTATTTGAAATAGGTGGCAATAACCTTTACAGTGTAAGATCTTAACAGTCCTAGAAAGAGACATACTATATAATAACAATGTTCGGGCAAGACATGATTTTCATCTATTTCTTCAACCATACCACAACTCTAAACTTAAAAAGATTACCATTTCAATTGCTTTTCCATTCAGTCAATTAACTTGGCTCTACTTGTTTTTGATTAAATGTTGTCCCAATCATTTCAATAAGTAGTGACATCACCAGTATGAAGTCAGCCTTGCTGGTTAGAGTACATTACTGCACAATGAAAACAGATGAACTCTGAGATTCAAAGAGATTCCCTGCTGGCATGCGAACTCCTCTTTACAGTTCCAAGAGGATACTATTAACAGAGGGAAGGCTCAGTCCTCTGGTCTTTGCCTCACTTCTACTGCACATTGCCCAAGGCAAAGACTGAAAAGGGTCTCTAATCCAGCAACATTTAGTGATGTATATAATCCTAATAGGACTGGTCACATCAATGAAATTACCACTCCATCAGCCTAGATGGGATCAGGTCCTAAACCTGCACTCCAGCCAGCTCCCAAGTACCATGCACCATGGTTTGTTATTCAGTTCCAAACCTCAATTGGGAGGTGGGAAAAAGAAAAATCACACACCATTTTATTAGTGAAGAAAAATCAAACATGGTATTATTTACAGCTGGCCCAATGTCATGGCTTACTCTTTTCTTGTAGATGACCTGGCGTTTTTTATCAGCGTATACATAAATGAATAGAAAAAAAGCAGATTGTCATACTGTCCTTTGTATTTCTCTTTCAAAACCTCCTGATGATAGTCCACAAGAAAATAATAAATTGCTTCAATTGTGGAAAGGTACGTATCTGGCTTTCCTTTCTGGTGACGCCAAAAGCAAGTTTTCCTTGTTTTTAGCTCAATTTGCAGCAGCCCTAAAAAGAAAAAGAGTGCACACGTTAGGTAGTGTGGGCCAAACTGCAGAGCACCAGGCTGGCACTTAGAGGCCTAAGGTTCTGTTGTATTCCCAGCTCCATCACTGGCCTGGTGAGCAATACTGAGTAGGTTGCTTCACCTCTTGTGCCTCAATTTCCTCATCTGTAGAGTGGAGGGAACGATACTTGCCTTCTTTTTAAAGGCTAATGAAGAGTGCTTGAAGTGGTAAATATTAATTACGGACTCAGCAATTCCACACCTGATATTTTATGCATGTCTTCATTTCTTGATGGTCCTATCAAAAAAGTAAGTCTGTCGATGTGGGGCCTGCTCAGACCTACCCACATTTGTAACAGTATATGCACGCTTAAAGTCTCTGCAAAATGAGAGCCTCTAAACACAAAGTATGATAACTCAGATAGTCAAAGCCTTCCTAGACCCTGTCTACAAGCAGCATTTTTATTGACGTAAAACCAAATTTCTTCCCCCTTTACTCATAGGGATGAGTAATAGCATTGACATCATTGGGACTACTTAGAATCTAGCATAAGCTCACTTATGAGAAAGGGGTCAAAAGATTTTCCTGTCTCTTTCTATACAGCTCAAGACTCCTTGTGAAAGATACACAGCATACAGCTTTAGTTTGTCTTTCCACATTTTACGTATACCAGTAAAGGCACTTAAGCTTAATAAATTGCTTTAAAAATCAAACACCTTGATATGCATCATGACAGCAACTCAGAGATGGTCAATGGCACCATTCAGACAGTACAATCAGAGTAAGCAGTTGAAGAATCAGAAAAATAACTGTACATCTCCTTTAAAAATGTTAACATTAAGATGTAAAATCCATTTCCTGAAATGGTTTAACATCCATAATTGCAACATTGTCTGAGAATTGCTTAGACGTTACAGACGGATACGTCTGGGCTGTCTCCAACATGGCCCCATTTCAGGAGCCCAGACTGGCCTGTAGCCCGGCATTTGCAATTCTGTACTTTTTATATATCTGCAAACTACATTTAACTCTTTCTGCCATTCATGTGGTAAAGTATGTATTTCACTGCTAGTAAAGAACACATATAATTTGCATATTAATAATTTTCTCCTCCTGCATTTAAAAAGTTATGTATAAAACAAGGAGTTACTTCTCACCATTGAATTGTGACATTTAATATATGAGTTTCAAAACTAAAAAATAGAAACCAAAATGATACTGGCTTATTATTCCTGTTAATATCCTTACCCCAAGGGCAATTTCCTATAATTAGAGCCATATAAATAGAAATCTTCCACAAATTTCAGTAGTCGCTTTTGTTTACTTTAACAGAGGATTCCTGTAGCCAGAAAAAACAGTGGTGAAATCTTGGCCCTCTTGGCCTGTAAGTCAATGACCAAACGCTTGCTGAATTCAAAAGGAGCATGGTTTAAAAGCAGTGACCTAAATGTAAGGGAAGATTCTTCCAGAGTTCCCATTGCTTAAGATTTGTGGGCAGAAGAAAGGGTTGTCAAATGTTCAATGACATAAGTGAGCAAGCTCACATGTAGAAGTAAAAATCAGTTAATTTCCAATACACAGAATTTAAAAGAATTTCAGAACAAAAGACAAAATAATTTAAATGTGAATTTAATAAAGCATATTTCTATCGTGGTTAGAAATAGACCCTGCATTTGTCCCAAAACAAGTCCCTCAGAAATATATGGGATAAAAATATGCTATTGCTTTTTTCCTAGGACTTGGCTGTGTGCATCTTTAAGATTATTGTGCTTTTCCCCCCAGACAAGCTGGCCAAACTCTGTATTCCTCTCTGGCAAAGGAACAGCAATACTGCTTGGAAGGGGAACATTTCAAATGATGGTACCAGACATGTTTTGAGCCAAGTCAAAGCCTGGGAGAATCAGACCCATGTTAAAGGAGGTGTCTATTTATAGCCCACCTCTGTACTGTATATATAAAAATAACAGCAGTTATTACAAAATGTGATTGTTTTTATTTAAGTAATATTGGCTACCCAGGAAATCAACATTTTTACATTTCCCCCCATTTTTAATATCCACATATTTTGAGCTCACAAAAGCTTGTGCAAGGCTGAGATTTACGCAAGATGGAAGTCCATACATTTAGAAGACTCTTCAGGAGAAGATAACTAGTTTGGCTGTTATAAAAGCCATTCTCTTTCACACATGCACATACACACACTTTATTTATCTGGTCAACAATAAGTCTGTTTAGAAAATACAAATCCCTTCCTTCCCCCACCACCTTCCCGCACCTCATGTGCTGCATCACATTACCACAAGATGATGGTATCAATATTTGCAAACTCCCATTTTAATGACTGTAACAGGGCTCTCAGGGCCGATTTGCCTTTGGTCCGCCCACCTGTTTCTGGGCCAACTGCCCACCTTCCTTCCTGCCATGCCTTGTTATCTAATTAATGATCTTAATTAGGTGGGAGGCTGCCCATTTTCTTGCCCCGATGCTAGGGGGCGCTATCTGTGGCTCTGATTCTCCCCCACACTCAAGCCTCTCAGATGGCATCCAGATGACACAGTCCTCCTGGCCTACAGCTGGACCAAGCTTAGCCCTCGTTGTCGGGCGTCAGACATGCACATTCATACCGCCCTCCTCTCACGGGGGCCTCTCGCATTCCACCCACTCTCACAGGGTCTCTTTCACGCACCGACAACTTATGCTACCTTGCCCCCTCTTGGAGCAGGCCCCTTAGGCCATAGGCTTAGCTAGTTCATACCTTGGGGGCAGACGTACCATCTTTTGGGCCTCTCCTGCGGCCGTCACCGGGCTAGCGGCCAGCCAATTATCTGACCTAAGCTTGCTCTGGCCCCTGCCGGGGGCAACTCTATACATATAAACGTACTGGGCTCTCAGCTCTCTGGTTTGTCCCCACCTTCACTGGGGCTCCTCATCTCTGCCCTCTCACTGGGGCTCCACACCACCCCCTCCACTTGGGGCTACTCATCTCTGCCCCCCTCACTGGGGCTCCACACCGCCCCCTCCACTTGGGGGCACAGGGCTTCCCTCCCCAGTGGACTCAGATGGCTGTAGCTGTGCCTGGCACCAACTACCTTTCCTCAGGGTCTTGTACCCCACAGGGCTCAGGTGGCCTCAGCCATGCCTGGCCCCCACTCTCCCTCCTTGGGATCTTGCACGCCACAGGGCTCAGGTGGCTGTAGCCATGCCTGGCCCCAACTACCTCTGGTGTTACGTGACCCACCCAAAGATGAGGGCTAGGGTTAAGGCGCCCCTACCCACCTTTCACTGGGGTGATAACTGGCCTGGCATTTCCTGGGGGCTTCTGCACCACTGAGAGCCCCACCAGGTCACCCACTCCTGTCAGGGTGCAGTTTTAGGTCATGCTCAGGACCAAGAGCCTCCTAGCCATCCGTTACAGCTCCTGCCCTTACCTCCAGGATGATACATGAAGCCTTGCACCCAGGCAATGTTGCTGCCTGGCCTGCCAGCAGCAAACCGTCC
>NW_005843361.1:111788-114303 GCF_000455745.1 Alligator sinensis | reverse complement strand
AGAACCCCTCCCCCCCAGAAATTGTTCCTCCCGGCCCTGCCAGCAGCAAACTGTCCTGTTTATATGGGTGGTCAAAGATCTAAAATGGCCACTGCAATCAAGCCCCTGCTGGCTGCTTGGCTCCGGTCTGAAAGTGGCAGGCACCAACAGTGCCCTGCCACACACCTTCCCCCTTAAAATAGTACTTGGGGGAGGTTTCCCCTGCTGCTCCTCCAAAGCAGGCTCCCCTCAGAGCCTTTGAGAGCCCTCAAGTGGTGAGCACCCCCAAAGGAGCTCCGCCACACACCTCCCCCCTTAGAATGACATTTGGGGGGCTTTGCTTGGCTGCCTTCCCTGCTAGCTTTGTCCCAGCCTACTGCAGCCCCTGCCATGTGGCCCAAAGGTGCTCCGCCACAATTACCTTTAACCACTGAACTTTTATTCAATTGTTAAAGTCTGAAGGGAGATTTACACTTAAGCTTAACTCTATGCACATGCTGAATTAGGGTACTTGGGTCCCCTATTCATCCTTTGTAACATATTAAGGTGTAGATGACTGATCTTTCTTTAATTCTGCAGTCAATCACTGTAGTTTATCTAGTTTGTAGAAATGGCAGGAGCCCCCCTTACTCAAACTTGTAGATCCATATGGATTTTGGGGAACTAGGAACCTTAGAGACAAATGCAAGTCCCTTGCCTCTGTGCTGTTGCAGTTCTCCTGCCAAATGCTGTTCCTTGAAATCACCATTGGTATCCAAATCATAGAGCACAAAGTAACATATGCTACTGTAGAGGAAGGCTGCAGGAATTTCTGAAGCTTTCCCCTGCACCAGGGTGGTTCTTTTGTATGAAAGGGGTCAGGAAATCTTTTGATCACTTGCTTCTTCAAACAACATACTAAACTCCTTGAAAAGGAGAATCTGTATGGCCAAAGACATGTGTCTTAGTACAACAAAGGTAAAAATACTAAAAAGCCAAAATAATCTGTTTGTTTAACCACCATGCTAAATGTTGCCATTATGCTGCATTATTTTTATGCAAAAGTAATCATTAATACTCTCTGTAAAGGTTTACTTCTTGAATCCACTGCTCATTTGATTTCTAATGTAGTAATCCATCTTAGGCATTACCAGCTTTCAAATATTTCCTGCCTGTAATAAAACTGATTTGGTTTTGCTTTCTAAAGATGTATTACACCACTTCTCTAATAAGATTTAGGCTTACTTAATTCTGTCCAAGTTCTCTAGTCTATCTGTTTCCAAAGCTAATGGATAGTCTCATTTTGCCTTCACTTGTAGTGCAATTAGTTCAACTTATCCAATATATAAATGCAGGCTTACACAACACAGACCATACTTAACGTTTTCTTGGCTCACTGCTTCTACATTTCTATCCAGTATTTCTTTTAACTTTATCTTTTGAACACATACTGTAGTAACTTGCTCTTTGGAATTGCAGGCACTCCTTTTTGACCTGCATATAGCAGTAATGGTTGAAATAGAACAACTGAGTTACAGGGTGTCAGGAAACAGAAAAGTAACTATGTTTGTCTAGTTTGTGCATTCAATGTTTTTCCAGATAGAGGCAGAATCCATTAATTTGTTTGCGAATGAAAAAAACAACCAACCTTTAAAAAATAAACAAGCAAACAAACTCCCCCACCCCAAAACAAACTAATTTTTAAATTAACACCTTTAAATGAGTGTCAGTACCTCCTCTACTTCTGTATGGGATACATACATGGAAGGGGCATGAGAAGTTTCACAACATGCTCTTCATGTGTAGTGAATGCAATTTAAGATGCAATTTACTTTCTTGGGGACTCATCCCAGATTGTGGAAGGCTCCCACCCTGACACTAAGGGCTATCATAAGCCTCATGAAGTGCAATGCATTTGTAATACACATCGCAGTGCACACATATAAAAGTAAAATACATGATATTGCAAATGTAGTTCCTCTCCAGCGGAGAGGATGAAGTACATGCAATGGATATATCAGGCTTATAACTGAATATAAAACTGAAAGCTGTTCAAACTTATAGGTACTGAGAATAGTACAAGAACCTGAACAGAATTAGAAAGGTCCCATGGAATAGGACACTGGGGGTTATATAAACAGGGGAAGAGGCCACTGGCTCAGCACTCACATAGGTAAAATAAGTACAATCATACAAGGGTTCTAAAGTTGTAGTAGCTACTATTTTGGCCTACGTGCTTCATTTGGTACTGAGCAAGGAGGTAAGGCACAGTCTTACATGGCGAGTAGGGTGGATATCTTCCACTCAGCCCTTAGCAAGACATCTATCTCAATTCCAAGTTCTTTGGTTGTGTGTCAATTTCCTGTGGTTCATACTTTATGAACAGGGCTTTTAAATACCTTAGAAAGATATAATGAATTATCTCATTCAGTAGTGATACATCACCACTATAATCTTTATTTTAAGATCTTAATTTATTTGATAGACAGGTTGTACATGAAGCTAAACCTTTTGTAACAGTATTGAATTGGCTAATAAATTGTAGCTGGCTGAGCAG
>NW_005843361.1:107492-111757 GCF_000455745.1 Alligator sinensis | reverse complement strand
AGGAATGCCTTTGAAACCTATTCTGTAACTAGCAGAAAGTAGGCACAGTAAGACAGATAGATATAGCATGCCTTCCATACCAAAGGCTTGGTCCTGATGCAATTATTTTCAGAAGTGCTATAGATTTCAGTGGGAGTGGAACTGACCCCTCAACAAGCAAACTGTTGAACTCTGTAGTGCTCTGCAGAAGACATAAATAGTCTTCTAATGACTACAGCACAATGTAAACTCTGCCTGACTACAAGCACATTGTATTAGTTTATAATAAAAGCAAACATTCATTAAGTTGTCTGTTGATGGCATTATAAATCCTTTCAGAAAGAGCCATGCTCTTCATAGTGGAATGTGATAAAATGTTAGTAGCCAAAATGGAAAGAAAAAAAAAAGTAGTTTGTTAAGAATTCTATACCCCAGGCTGAGCATGTCATGGAGACCTGGGGTAAATATGAAGAAATGGGGCCCTAGAAGAATGCTAGGAAAGCCCAACCTGGCGCTCACTAGGAGCCTCTTAGCTTCTTCCCAGGAATAGCAGCATCACACATGTTCTTGTGAAACCGAAACAGTTATTGGGAGACAGAGCAAAACTACAAAGAAACAAGGGGGCCCAATTTTATGGTTCACCACTCTATCATCAGTGCCTATTTTGCACGGGAAGACAAGATGTATGTTGGAAAGGGGACTTTCTGAAATATTCCCTACTAAGTGAATATCTTTTGGGTGAGGGGGGAGGAAAGGGGGAAGGGAAGAGTGAGAGAAGAAGCTGCAAATGACCTTTCTTGAGATCCCTCTAACTTCCTGGACAGATGAAAGATAATGAATTTTTCTCTGTAGCTGCATGAGTTAGCACCTCCTGTTCTGGAGTTCTAGAACAGTTTCTCAAAACAAAGAGTGCGTTTTCCAAAAAAACCTAAAACTAGTTTTAGCTTTGTGAACTGGATTATTTAGCATCATTATCTACAATAGCAGAGTACTGGGCCGGATGACTGGAAGAGGCTTCCTAAGTCTCAAGACAATTCACTTAAGCTCCAATGTATTTAAGACTTACCTGTTTTTCTACCAATCAGGGCTTCTGCATTAAATGAATATGCATTTCAGTCACTTTTATCTTTCAACTATTAATTTTACCTTGAAGTCGCTCATCAGTAATAATTTTGTTAGTTTGATTCCAAGTACTGTCGATAAAGATTATTTTCTTCAGTCCAGTGCCTTCACTTTTGTTTGCCTTGCATTCATTTATGTTTTGTTGTTCTGATTCTATCCGTGCTTGCTTGAGAAGTGGTTCTGCTGTAGAATCATCATCTTCGCCACGAACATTTTTCTTCGTATTTCTTTGCAGATGGAGACCAAGATCTTTAAGTGAAATTGAGTTGGGACCAGGAAAGATGAGTACCATCTTAAATAATGAAAAATACAAGGATCCGAATGTCATATTGAAGGAAATTTAAAGCGTCTAGTAAAATGTTTAGAATAATTTCATTAAAATTGAAAAAGTAAAACTTTTTTTTCTTACATCAATCCAAAGAATTTAAATTAATCTGAATCAATAAGAGTGAAAGGGAATCTCTCTTTAAATAACATCTTTGTTACATTTATAACATTTCTGTACCTATTAAAATATATCCATTACTTAATCAAGTATTTTCTGTGGGAGAAGCTATTTTTTCAGCTTTTTTATCTAATGCAGGGTTCCTTGGGAAGATGTCCAAATTCCATTTTTTATTATGGACTTATGGGCCAGGGTATAAACTCAGGAATATTTGTTGTCCTTAATTAATTCACTACATTTAAGACTACACTAGATCATTTATGCTGACCAGTAGGACTACTGCTATTCCTGCACTTTTTTAAAAATCTCAGTTCTGCACCTTCCTAACTTCCATCTTTTGTGGCTACCTCTGTTCTTTCCTTGACCAATTCCTTTCATCATGTGATCACCACTGAAATAGTAAATGGCAACAATGAAAGTGCTAATTCTGAATCCTAATTTTAAGCACTTAAGTGACATCCCCCAGCTGTGTTTTTGGAGTTTACACTACATTTTTTTCAGGCTCTGTGCTAAGGAACAAAACACTGCCCAGGTGCTTGGTAGTGCTAGAAGATTTTTAAAAGAACAGAAGCTTACATTTTTCAGAACCTGAATATGCTAAGCAAGCCACATAACTACATCAAGGGAATGAATCAGGCCAGTAGCCTAGATGACTGATACTTTTGCTCTATGTAGTAAGTAAAATACTCCTCCCTGTGCAGTGAAACATATCCTTTCCACCTGAGGACAAAAAAATATTGTGAATGTAACCGTATCAGTGCGATTAGGCTGTGCACGTGGGTCGTGCCTGCTTCAGGTTCTGCCAGAGCCCATACACCCTCTTTACCTTGCACGGATACGTTCTAGTGGGTGTGGGTGGAGCGGAAGTGATTACTGGAGGAACATGTGCAGTGTGATTGGATCTGATCCTCCCTAAGAAGGAGGATGGAGGACAGGTGGAGGTTGGAGGACAGGCAGCTGAGCACTTCTCCAGCAAAAAGCCTTCTTATATGCATAGAATTTCCTTACTTCATGTCTTTTTTCTTCATATTCAGGAATGCAAGGGTATGTGTAAATCATAACATCTTCAGCGGCCAGGAGCTTAGCATGTACAGCAGTGCTTTTGCCATCATTTTCATTTGGGTGTTTAATGATGTCAATCTTCAAAGGCAGCTACAACAGGAGATAAACGCACAAATTAAGCCTAGATAAACATGTCACCTAGTGCTGCCATTAAAACCAGGAAAAGTTCCCTTAAAAAAGAAAGTTTGTAAGACGCAGCAAATTTTGTCCCCTCCCTGCATATCTAACAAGTATATACAGAAAATACTAACCTTCACAACTGGAATTTGTTTGGTGGGGACAGTTTCAACTGGAACATAACATGAATAACAATAGAACATCCGGGAACTCCCACACTTTGGACACTTTGATCTCCCACTCTTTTGGGCCTTTTCAAGAACTTCATGGGATGCTATTTGTAAGTTTTGAAGTGGGTTATCTTGCAAGGATGAAGTAGTCTGTGATTCTGGGTTTTTCAGACATTCAATTTTTTTTTTAAATCCCCGATGGCTTTCTTGATTTAATAGTGTTGGCGAATTTAATGACATCTTTGGTTCAAACAAATGATATCCTGTACCTATGAAAAAAAAATACTGTATCTGAGATATTATCAAATTAATCAGTTTAGAAGAGTTATTCTGTGTGATCTTTTTAAAAACACACTTGTCTCAGAGCAGAAATCTCTCATATTGGATCAGTCTAATCCAGAAGACATCATCATCATCATTTTTGACAATAGTACCCAGAAGCCCAAAATAAATCTTTGGCTACTATACACACATAGATTACAAGATAGTCTTGAACTCAAAACAGCTTGAGATCTACTCCCATGACTGTACAAATATGTATAATTTTACTCAGACAAGTTGTCTCACTCAATGTAGTCAAGTGCCTAAAGTAAAAAACATGTATTTGTAAGACTGTAGTCAAGTTTGTGTTAGCTTTGAGTAGAAGTCCCATGGATCTCCAGTTGGATTACTCAGGCGAGTCAAGTTAAGAATGCAAATAAGTGTTTGCAGGGCTGAGGGTTTAAATAAAATAAACAATTTAACTACACAGAAGTAGGCCCCAGTCCTGCAGTCTGCTGTGCACAGGCATGCCCTGTGCACAGCCGGTGCCGAGATGTGCGGGCTCTGGAAGGGCACACAGCCCATGCAACAAGTTGTAAGATCAGGGGCTGAGCCCAGAAAATAGGTGAAAGACTTACGACCCAGGTTCCTTATGCTGACCACCTAAGCGTGGCGTGCGGGTACGGGGAACTAAACTGGGATCAGGTTCATTAGCTCGAGTCAGCGAGTCAGAAAGTTCTCATTTCAGCTTCTGCGATTTTCAAGTTACAGTTGCTGAAAACTTATCCCTGAAGGCCACCTCCAGCGCTAGGTGACGGCAAGGCCCTCTCCGGCCCGGGCAGCAGGAGGCTGCAGAGAGGGCTCAAAGCCAGCTCGAGGCACCTGGCACTGCCAGCTCTACCTCGCGCCTCCTCGCACGGCATCGCCCCCCTCCGCGTTTAGTGCCTGGTGGCCCCGGGGGGTCCAAGGGTCACAAAGAGAGACAAAAACCCGTGCATACTCAGCCCCCAGCCAAGGAGATTCCCCTTTCCAACAGGAAGAGAGAAAACAGTGCAGTAAAATCGGGGCCCGTACAGGAAACGCTGGGCCACTGCAGCCGTTCCTCGGCG
>NW_005843361.1:100627-107226 GCF_000455745.1 Alligator sinensis | reverse complement strand
CGGCGGCGAGAAGCGGCTTTGCTCGGCGCCCGGCGCGGGGAGACTCCCCTTCCCGGGGAACAGACCCCGCCCGGATCCCCACAAGTGCACCGAGGGGGAAGGGTTTGTTGCCGCCGCCCCCTACCTGTAAGGGAGCCGCCCTCCCCCAAGCCCCGGGTTTTCATTCCTTTGATTTTTACAACCGGTTTCGTTTGGTTGGTTGTTTTTCAGAGAGAGGAGAGGGGTTTTTTTTTGTTTTGGATTAGCCTGGCGATGTGTTTGATTGAGCAGCTGTGCCGTGGAGGGGCCGGTGGGCGCCAGAGGCAGGCCCGGCAGGCCGCGGGAGGAGGCCGGGCAGGCCGGAGCGGACTTGCTGCGGCCTCCCACAGATTCAGGTCTGGCACGTTTTAAAATGGCCGTGGGGCGCTTTAACAAAACCTCCTGGGATGAGGTTTAGATAAAGCGTCCTGCGGCCATTTTTAAACACACGGGACATTTTTAAAATACACGTGGGCTGCGGTGTTTTAACTTAAGTGACTACTCTAATTAAAAGGCCTCCCCCACTTCCCTCCCAGCACATGTATAAGCAGCCATTGAGACTAATTCAGGAAGTTATAAGTTTTTGTAGGGCATGTACCCGGTGCCTGCAGTAACCTACACACGCCTTTATAAGCGACGGGATCTGGAAGGTGCCGCCCTGCCCACCTGCTGTCTCCTGCCTGCCCTGAGGAGGCTCTACCGCTCTGTCCTTACATCTGCCAGAGAAGCAGAGACCACCTAAACTAAATACAAAATAAAACAACTTTTAACAACTCCATTATATAGGTGAAAATGGTACTCAAGTGGAAGAGGTCTTTAAAAACCATAACAAGGAGTTAAAAGATCTTTTTCTCAACTATATAGTTGGTCTGATAAAATATATTTTCTCCCCCCCCCCAAAACAAAACAAAACAAAACAAAAATCAACCTTGTTTCTTGCACCAGTTTCCTGAAACATCAGGTCAAGGATAACCGTCCAACCCTTTCCATTACGTAGGATGGCAAGAATAATGTTGAGTGAGGACGGACAGAGTTGCGATGGGAATGGATGCTTCTACTTTCCTGTAGCAATGAGAAGCAGGAGAAATATCCTACTTGTGGGACCTGTTTAAATATAGCGCTGCACATCAATTTTGCCAGACCAGGCAATATTTTGGTTAAACTTAAAGAAATTCATGTTCTGATCATTTGCACATCTTTCAGTATAGAGTTACAACACAGTTCAAATTTTGCTCTAGTTACAGCCATATATCCCTACGTATTCGTTGAATTTCACTGTGGTTGGCTATGGCTCCCTTGATAACCTAATTTTGTCCTAGTTCATTTTGAAAGAATTTTAAATTTTTTTGTTTTAATTTGTTTTCAATTTTTTTTGAATAACTATTCATCCCATGTTCTTCACATTTTTTCTGTTCCTTACTTTCCCTTTTAAAATTTAAACCTAACCATTTTATGAAAGTTTTTTAAAATTGTTTTTTTATAATTGTTTGTGTTGCATAGCATCCTCAGTTCTTTGGCAAGGGAGCTGCGTTAGCTATAAGATTATTAGCATTATTATTGTTGCCTTGTACTATTGCATTGTCATTATGTGCACTGATAAATTGAACCCAAGTTCCAGTTAAAAGCAGCTGCCTGCACAAAATTATTATTTGATACCCTTGACTAACATATTTAGGTGTGATACCTAATAAATTAATATTTGTAAAGTAATGCAAATAAAAGCAATCGTAGAAATGTTTGTGGTGTTTGTTATTGTAATGGACTATGCTTAATAGTACTTCAGACTTTTGCCTTTCTACCATACATTGGTTACTCATACATGCGCCTTGAAAATATAGACTTAAATTCAGAAGTTTTCAGTATTACAAGTCAAATATAGCGAGTACTGGATTTTTCATGATACTTATGTTCTTTGACAAATTTTTCGAAGATTTTAGAGCAAATTGGCCTCTGTCATTTTGAATGACTGACAGAATTAGTTATACAGAGATTTAGATATAAATAATACCATATTACTAGAGTGAGTTCCAAGTAAAATAGCTCATATTTGAGCTGCTTATTGTTTATTCAAACAAGAAACTACTCAATGCTCTTAAATGTTCAGCAATTGCATTGTGAGATTTAAATGGCTTAAGTCTCAAAAATATTTCTGGGATGCTGAATATTTTTCTGACTCAGTGAAATAAAATAAAGCAGCAGTCTGTGGTACATTAGGCATTGTTTCTAGACAAAATACTAACATTGTAGATGGCTATTATGCCAGTTTTTTACTTCAGTTACACCCAGAAAATCCCATTGACTTCAGTAGTACTGACAACAGAATTTGATTTCTGTTGCTTATCTGTTATGTTTGCCTTTGGCATGCCATGTTATTTTTGTTGGCATGTTTTTCTTGTTGGCTAATATATTGCAGTAAATAAAATAAATGGCTGCATTTCACAGGATTTAGATTTTTTTTACCCAACTTTATATTGGTAACGATATACATACCTGTACATGAGATGCTACTGCACAGTGGTTGTTGTGCATTTATTTAATAAATGTGCAATAACTGGAGTTCCTACGCAGTAGTGCTGGCGAATGTGTTTTAAGTGATGCTACTGCGCAGTAGCATGTTAGCACTGTTAGTGCTTGGCACATTACTGTGCAGTTATATTTGGCTACTGCTCAGTCAGCGTCTCATGTAGACGTGCCCAGTAGTTCTGTAACGTGATAAACAGTACTGAAGCTTCTTTGCTCAAGAGCTAACATTTCTCACTTTACAATACATACTTTTAAGTGAAAAAAGCTTTTGTTTATGTTTCTAGAAGAACACTTTTTTTTTTTTAACTAAATTTCATTTAAAAAATAACACCCCATCAGAGTTTACTAAATGGTGGCATCTATTACTTCATTTGAATAATATCTCTAAGGGGTTGATACTGAGTGGCGTTTTATTAAGAGTAGTCAAGGTTTGGTACTTCTATCAGGCCAAAACACTTTTAAATTGATTAGATTAATTAAATCCTTTGTACCTTGCTTTGTGCCTTGATCTGAACCAGGCTGATTCTTTTTCTTGTTCTGTGCTCAGGCATATTTTTAAAGATTACAGTTGAGTTAATTGCACTAAATTCAGGAAATGCTAGTAGTTTGATGTCAGTGATGCTACTTTCTAACTTGGAAACCTGGCATTTTTAAAATTTCTGAGCTGACTGAATACTTAAGAACAGAACAGATTTATTGGTAAGCCCTCACTACTAGTACAGAAACATTGCATTTTATCTGTCAGTATACTAAAAAGTATTATAAATATTTGACTTCAAATTACACTGGTTAAAATAAATAATTTTCCACCATTTAGTGGTACAGTGTTCTTGCATGGTTTCTACTTTTTTTTTCATATTTCTCATAATTTGATAATAAATAGGGTCTTTTGTTCATTAACACTAATGTATGGGTTTCTATTGAAAATAAAATGGTGTTAACTTTAATTATTTGATAAGACCAGTAGCTCAGTAAAATTTGTCATAGTTTTCATAAGGAATTCTTGTAAGAATAATTCACATTTTATGTTTTGATAGAAAATGCAAAAGCCTCCTCTTACTTTTGAAGAATTCTTACAGTCCCAAAATTTGGTAAGTACGAGTGCTTGTTGTTTTAACTACCCCTGTGTGTGGTGGAATGAACATGCAAGAACAGGGCCCTGAGCAAAAGCTGTATGACTTTAAATATTAGGGCTGTGTGAAGCGGCTATGTTTTGATTTGGTTTTGAATTCGGCCATTTCAGAGGCACAGTGATTCATTTTGGTGTTTCGGATCACTGTTCCGTTTTGATTCAGCCGAATCTGTTTCGGAGTTTTGATGCTGTTTTGGTGATTCTGCCACAGGCTATAATGGGGAATCACTAAAATGCCTATAACTTTGTCATTTCCTGCCCAATTAAGATGGCAATTGCAAGGGCATGAAGCCTGCCAAGTTTGAAGGAGATAGGTGCAGGAGTTTCTGTGAAACTGTACCTCAAACTGTTCAAAGCACAACTCGTATCAGTTGCCGGCAGTGACGGTGTGCTGTCAACCTGCACGCAAATCTGGGGGCACCCACCCCCCAGGAGGCTATGGGGCTGTGCCAGACTGCTCTTGCGGGGCGCGGGCCCCTGGATCTGCACACAGGATGACAGCAGGCTGCTACTGCCAGCTGGGACCAGCACTTGGCGCAGCCTGCACCGAGCGCCGGGAAGCCTGGTGCTGCCACTGGCCCCAGCCAGCAGCTGCAGCATGCTGTCATCCTGCATGCAGATCTGGGGGCCTCCCTGGGAGGGCTGCGGGGCTGTGCCAGACTCGTCCCAGGGGGCATGGGCCCCTGGATCTGCACGTGAGATGACAGCAGGCTAGTGCTGCCGGCTGGGGCCAGTGCCAGCACTGGGTTCTTAATTAATTGGGGCAGGCTGCACCAAGCAGACTTGGGTGCTGGTGCTGGCCCAGTTGGCAGTGACAGCCTGCTGTTATCCCCCCATGCAGATTCGGGTGCCTGCGCCCCCCAGGAGTGCAACTGGGCTGTGCTAGATTCTTCCCGAGGGGCGCGGGCTCCCAGATCTGCGTGCGGGATGACAGCAGGTTGCCACTGCTGGCTGGGGCCAGTGCCAGCACTGGGTTCTTTCTAGTGCTTGGTGCAGGGTGTGCCAAGCAGACTCGGGTGCTGGCACTGGCCCCAGCTGGCAGCAGCAGCCTGCTGTCATCCCACTTGCACATTTGGGGGCCTGTGCCCCCCAGGAGGGCTGCAGGGCTGTGCCAGACTCCTCCTGGGGGGCACAGGCCCCTGGATCTACACACGGGATGACAGCAGACTGCTGTCCCTCCCCCAAAGCACTGGGATTGGAATGGGATGTCAGGTACAGATCGCAGACACTGGCCAGCTACAGATGTCAATATCAGAGCAGTCCTTCCCCCTCCTCTTCTTAGTTTCTGTTTCCTGCAAGCTCAGCTCTGAAATTTTCCAAAATTTTCCAAAACATTTCGGATGGTTTGGTTTTGTTTCGGAGCCTTCCATTTCATTTCGGATTCGGTGTTTCGGGCTGAAACGCCTCCAAAACGAAACAGCTGCCGAAGCCTTAATAAATATTACAAACCAAGTTTGAACATGGATTGTGTTACCCAGACCCTCAGACATTGGAAAGTTGGAGCTTTCTGGAAATGGCTACCTTTGCAGAACACAGAACTTCTGCTGTTAACCCTCATTTTCATAGGTAGGCCAAGAACAAAGTTTTGTGTCTGCAGTACAGTGTTTGCTGTTTTATGGTGGATATGTTCAGTGATGAACCTGACTCAGACTTCTTTTTTTCCTGAGACAGCTGGCCAGGCTACAACTTTACTACCATAATACAGTGCATCCAAACCCAAACACACAGTTCCAGCAACTTTTAACAGTTTTGCTTATGCTAGCCATATTTTTCTTTTCTTGTATTTGTAAGTCTGTTCAGAAGATCTTTCTAACCAGGGTGGATCCAGGACTTCCCAAAGTGGGTGTGGAAGCAGTGACCCACACTGGAGGAGTGGTTACATCCCCAAGACTCCCAGCTGCCTCCTCCCTCCACCAGTGCAGGTGCTACAGGAGCCTCCAGAGACTTTTTGAAGTCCCTAAAGAAAGTGAAAATCCCTCCCCCTTCTCCTTTGTGTTCAGAGGCACATCCCTTCTGCTCCCCTTCTGCCCTTCCTCCACCTGCCGCTGCTGCTTTTTCTGCTGTGCCAAGGGAAGGGGGAAGCTCCAGAGCCACTTCTGTTTGCCCCCGCTGGCTGCATGGGGACTGGGATAAGTTGGGGATGGGACAGCAGCAGCAGGTATTAGCCAAGGGGTCCTTCCTCCTGGGAGAGCAGGCAAGGAGTAGAAAACCACGCTTTTATCTCACTGTTGGTGCTGTCCCTGTCCCCAGTTGAGCTCAAACCCCATGAGGCCCAGCTGGGGTGGGCAAAAATGGTTCTAGCACTTCCACTGTATCCCGGGACAGAGGGTAAAGCAGCAGCAGTAGATGGGAAAGGGGAAAAGGGAGGAGAGCTGTGTCTGACTACTAAAGGGAAGGGGTTGGGGGCGTTTCACCTGCTTTAGGTGCACTCCAATCCAAAAGTGGGGTGCAGCTGCATTAGTACACCCCCTCTGGATCTGCCCGTTTCTGACTTAACTGCATATGCCACTGAAGCATCCATATCATTGCTCGATTCAGCCAACCTTTCATGCTTATTTGGAGAGATGGATCACCCCAAAGGATAGTTGCAGATGTTGGCTAGCTTGATATCCCTTCACTTTTTCACTCAACTTTTTCTCCATTTTCTGCCTAAACAATTCAGCCAGTTCAAAACTAATTTATGATTGGTTTTGGTGGACCTGCAAAATATTTTTCAGTGAAAGAAGTTGTGTTGGGAATGTTTTGTCTGTCTCTGTTATTGAGAGAATAGAGTGCATCCATTGTCTCACATGTTTACAGAAGGGTTTTAAAACAATGTGTGCCTGATACCAGGATGGGATGATCAGATTACTGTGATAATAAATCAGAGTATTTACTTAAGCACTTGGCCAGCAGAGTACTTAATTCCATGATTAACTTAAAAGAT
>NW_005843361.1:98413-100596 GCF_000455745.1 Alligator sinensis | reverse complement strand
GCAGGATTGCTTACTTGCTTAAAGTTAAGCGCTATCTTAAGTTCTTTGCTTGATTAGGGACCATGGCCTATCCCTTGCTTCCAGAAGCATGCACCACAGATGGAAGATATTACTGTGCTTAAATGACTTTGTCTCCTTAGAAACATGATAACTCTTTTTAGTCATGCTATCTCCTTTTCAAACTAGACAATCTGAATCCTTTTAATTATTCCTTGTATAAATCCCATTTCCCAGCATGAATTTGATCTGTCCCTTTCTGGCTCTTTTCTAGTTTTCCTGACCTTTTACAAATGATGTAACCAAATCTGAATGTAATATACAAGATAAGAAGATATTACAGGTTTTTTAACAAGGCTGTCTAAATTAGGGGTTATTAAAATGTATATTTAAAATGTGTTTATATTGGAACTGCAATGCATTGTAAAAAGTAGATGCCACAAATGATTGATTCTTAATTTTATCTTATGTTTTTACAGTCTTCATGAGTAATTGCTTTTTATGTGTAATTATTGCAGGATGATTGGCCAAGGGTTCCCTTTTTGGATGATGATTGTTCTTTGGTGGACAAATTACAAAAAGATTATTCATTCAGTGCTATTTCAAAGTGTCTGTATGAAAACGTGCCACTGAGCATTAAACCCATCTCAGACTTGGAGAAGCGAATAAATGAATGCACCATGGAACTGAAGGAACATGCTGAAAAAATACTTTCTTTGGAACGCAGACAAGTGGAGATGGATAGTCATCTAATTTCACTAGAGCAAAGTAATAAGCAATGATTTTAGTTTTACTAATAGGAACAATAGCTGAATGGTGAATGAATTGATTTAATCCATTTTTCATTCCTAGGAATTTCTTTCAAGTTTCTTGAAGCAACAGGAAAACTGTACTGTCTAGTATCTGAAAAATATACATGTATATGCAGTAAAGATGCAGAATTGGATAGAATTCTAGCAGATAGAATATAATAACATTTGCACATTAGAAAATTTTTCATGTAGTGCTCAGAGGTCTACAGTACAGATTTACACAATGTTCTACATAAGGTATATCACTGTTGTCCTGGGAGACATTCATGCATAAGCTATATTATAGTAGAAGTAGCCTTGGGAGGCATTGTGCTTTTAAGAAGCACAGGTATTTTTGTGCTGCCCGCACTAACAGGAAAAGTACTAAATTAGCTATGCTGTTTGATGTATTTAGACTGTGGAGTCAAGGCTTTGTCAGTTACACATTTTCTTTTTCTACTTCAGGAGGTAAGGCTTACACATGCTTACAGTTTATCTATGCAAAACATACGCCTCAGATAAATTAATATAAAAAATAGAGATTTAACTGAAAATGTTGTTCCTAATGGACATAGTTGATTACAATCTTAATTTTGCACCTCCACTGGAAGACAGCATCTCCATCAATTCTTAATGTGTAATTATTGTACGATAACTGGCCAAGAGTTTCTTGGTGATTGTTCTTTGGTAGACAGATGATGTCAAATGGATAGTATGTTCATAATTTCAAAAGGTATATTTCATAGATTTCATAGACATCAGGGCTGGAAGGGACCTTGGAAGATCATCGAGTCCAGCCCCCCGCCCAAAGGGCAGGAAGTCAGCTGGGGTCATAGGATCCCAGCAAGATAAGCATCCAGTTTCATCTTGAAGGTGTTCAATGAAGGCGCTTGAACCACCTCCGGTGGCAGGCTGTTCCAGACCTTGGGGGCTCGGACAGTAAAGAAGTTCTTCCTTATGTCCAGCCTGAAACGATCTTGAAGTAGTTTGTGACCATTTGACCTCGTCATCCCTTGGGGCGCTCTGGTGAACAAACGTTCCCCCAGATGCTGGTGGTCACCCCTGATAAACTTGTAGGTGGCCATCAGATCACCCCTGAGCCTGCGCTTTTTCAGGCTAAAGAGCCCCAGGGCTCTCAGCCTGTCATCGTAGGGTCTGCTTCCCTGACCTCTGATCATGCGCGTGGCTCTTCTCTGGACTCTCAAGCTTCTCCACATCCTTTTTGAATTTTGTGGAGCCCAAAACTGGACACAGTACTCCAGCTGCGGCCTCACTAAGGCCGAGTACAGGGGGAGAATGACGTCCCGGGATTTGCTTGAGAGACGTCCCGGGATTTGCTTGAGACGTCCCGGGATTTGCTTGAGATCATCGAGTCTGACCCCCTGCATAGGCAGG
>NW_005843361.1:65859-97492 GCF_000455745.1 Alligator sinensis | reverse complement strand
TCAGTTGTCAGTTGCCCCATCTGGTTCATCAGGGGTCCAATGTTGCCCCTGCTTTTCCTCCGGCTCCCCACATATCTGAAAAAGGACTTTTTATTGTCCTTGATGCTCAAAGCTAGCTGGAGTTCAGTTGCAGCCTTGGCTTTCCTGGTCTGCTCCCTACAGGACCGGACCAGTGCAGAATAATCCTCCATGGAGGTGACTCCCATCCTCCACCCTTTGTAGGCCTTTCTTTTTAGCCTCAGGAGATCTACTAGGTCCCTGGAGAGCCAGGGGGGCTGCTGTGCCCTCTTGCTGCCTTTCCTCCGAGATGGAATAGACTTAGTTTGTGCATTGAGGATCGCTCCCTTGAGGAGCAACCACTCCTCTTGAACTCCCCTCTCCCTGTGGTCACGGTCCCTTAGGGCCTCACTGACAAGCCTCCTGAGCTTGTCAGAGTCGGCTTTCCTGAAGTCAAGGACTTCAGTGTTCTGAACTTCATGCTAGGGCACTAGTTCAGTAACAAGTTAGGCAGAAGATAGGGCAGGATGGCACCTTGAAGACTCTTATTCAGAGAGACCTAAGCTTTCATAGGTGACAGCCTATTCTGTCAGATGCTTTGTCAGATGTCTCTGCCTGACTTCAGACTACATGGCTAACTACCTTTCAGTGTTCAGTTGGAAAGGGAGGAGTCAGTTCTTGAGTCATCAGCCCAACTTTCTTTAGCATCTCACTTTGGTTTAGATGTCGCCTTCTGGTGTTATGGCTGGAGGGATATCATTCTTACAACTAAATAATCGTATGGTACTTTTTACTAAATGCATTGGGCATAATTCTCAGTTGGTATTGATTTCAGTGGAGATGTACTACTTCACATCAGATAAAGTTACTATCGTGGCATTTTGTTTCTTGCAAATATCAGTAATCTGATTCCTTTATCATCTCTGTGTAATTATTTATGGATATGATTTTAACATAATGATTTGCATATAAAATTGTGGGATCTATTGGGGGATAAGCTTGTGACAGGGGTAGGCAACTTTTTTGGCTGGAGTGCCGAAAAAACCACAGGGTCTACCTTGTAAGGTGCTGGAGTGCTGGCATACCAGAAAAACAAAACCAGGGCTGAGGGTACATGACAGGATGCACTTCATATTAATATAGTTAATAATCATCAATGTTGCTTTGTTTTTTACGGTAAATACCAGGTTTTCTAAAACTGCTAAACCTGGTAACAATAAATAAAACTTCATATACTACCTTTATTCTTGTGTATTCTTTTTTGTTAAGCATGTTGTAATGTGAGAAAGGGAAAGAAAAAGAGAAGAGAAAAAAAGTGGTAAAGAAAAAAAGGAGAGAGAAAAATAGAAAAAAGGAGAGAGAGAAGAGAGGAAGAGAAAGAAAAATAAGACAAAAAAGGGAGAGAAAAGAGGGAAAGAAAAGAGAAAAAGGAGATAAAAAGAGGGAAAGAAAAGAAAAAGAAGAGAAAGAAATGAGAAAAAGGAGACAAAATGGAAAGAAAAGAGGAGAGAAAAGAGAAAAAGGAGGCAAATGGAAAGAAGAGAGAAAAAAGAGAAAACAAAAAGAAGACAAAAAACAGGGAAAGAAAAGTGAAAAAGAGAAGAGAAAGAAAAGAAAAAGGAGACAAAAAAGAGGGATAGAAAAGAGGGAAAGAAAATAAAAAAGAAAAAGAGAAGAAAAAGAGAGAGAGAAAGGAAGAAGAGGGTGTCTCTCTCGCTGCCGTCTCCCACTGCTACTGGCTGTGGCTTGGGCCTTTGGATCCAGGGCAGTGTCCTGCAGCGGGAGGAAGCGACATCCCAGCAGCAGCCACTGTGGCTTGGGGGGACGCGCCACCCCCGCCCCAGCCACTGTGGCTTGGGCACTCAGGCCTCCCCGACGGTCCTGGAGCAGAGGAAGCCTGCACAGTGCCTGCCCTGACCTCAGGCCCTGGAGAGGAGCTGTGGGTGGGGAAGGCCGGGGCCTAGGCTGGCTGGGGTAGCTGTGGTGGCTGTTCCTGGAGCCCAGGGGACTCTGTGCAGCCAGGCCTCCACACCAGCGGCAGCTCTATCCTGCTCATGCTGTGACTGGCTTGCAGGGAGGCCAAGCTGGGAACTCCCCAGGCCCAGTGTGTTGCTGGGCTGGGCTGGGCTGGGCTGGGCTGGGCTCCACCTTGAGTGCTGCTACGTGCCATGGCCTGAGCCTGTGGAGCCCCAGGGCAGCCTGCACTTCCCACCTGGCCCCCATTTTTCCAAGGAGCTGGTCAAGCTGGCCTGCCTGCAGTGACCTTCTCTGCTCTGTCTCCTCCCCATGCTACCTGGACTCTGCTCTGAGGGCCTGACCCAGGTGGCACGTGGTGTCCACCTGTCCTAGCCCTGGCCAGACCCAAGGCTCGCCCACCTTCTGGGAGCCTCCAGCTCAGCTACCCTGCACAGCACCTGCCCAGGCCCGGCCTCATCCATCTGCAGCTCCCCTTCAGGGGCTGGGCCAAGCTGGAGGATGCAGCCTGGGGGCAGGGTCAGGGGACCTTGGGCAGGGTCCCTGCCTGTGTTCTCCTGACTCTGCCCCTGGTTCCTGCCGTGGTGCTGGGATCTATGGCTGCTCCAGACAGCCTGGAGCAGCAACTTTAAAAACAATCTTTTTTAAAAATTTCCTTGCATGCCTCCTAGCATGCCAGGGAAAATATCTCCATGTGCCACTAATTGGCATGCTTGCCAGGGGTTGGCTATCCCTGGATTATGATCTTTTAGATGTTGAAGAATAAGTTGATCTATTAATTGAATTTATGAGATAGAATCTAATTATTTCTGCCTGGTTTCTTCTCAACAAAATGTTGAATTCCACTACATATTCACAGTCTAATTCATGTTGTTTGAGCACTTTGAATATTACTTATAGTATTTTCTGAGATTTATCCAAGTATTTTGGTATGACTGCCATGATTTTTCAAGGGCTGGAAGTTCTTCTAGCCTATGGAGCTATCTGGTCTGCAACATGTTATCATTTTCCTCAATGAAACTTTAAGCACCCAAAACTAGGGCTGTGCAAAGCTTCAGGTGCTGATTCGATTCGGAGAAGATTTGGCCCAATTCGGTGGCTGAATCTCTGAAGCCAGATCAAATCAGGTCAAAAAAGGTCTGAATCAATTCAAAGCTCTCCAAATTGATTCGGAGAGCTTCTGCGGTTTGGACAGTCCCCACTTGCTGCAGCAGGGAGCTGGACCCAGATTCCATGCTGGTAAGTAGGGGCTGGGAGAGGGGAGGTTGAAGAGGGGAGAGGGGACCATGGGAGGACCCTTAGCCAGGCCCCATTCCCTGCCTGTTCCGCCAGCCCCCTGGACCACCGTCTGCTGTCCCAGCCCCCTCATGGCTGCCCTGCCTGGCCCCAACTCCTGGCTCTTAAGCTCCCACTCACCGGCTGCTGCCAGAAGGGGTGGGGGGGATGATCCCCACTGCTCCGCGCTGTCTGGAGGGCTCTGCCACGAGCCCCCTGACCCCCGCCCACTCTCCCAGCCCTCCCATAGCTGCTGTGCCTGGCCCAGCTCCTAGCCCTTTATAAAAAAGGGGGAGGGGGGGCTCATGGCAGAGCCCCCCATGTGGTGTGGGGCAGCAGGGGTTGGCCCCTCCCCACCTGGCAGCAGCTGGTGAGGGGGAGCCTTTTTTTTTTTTTAAAGAGCTGGAAGAGTGGGCAGGGCAGCCATTGAGAGTGGGCTGGGGATGGGGCAATTCAGAGATTTGGCCGATTTGGCAGTGGCCGAATCTATGAATCATATTCGGCTGAATCGATTTGGGACAGTGATTCAAATCACCGAATCAAATCACTGTCCCCTGAATCAGCCGAGTATGAATCCAAAGTGAATACTAGCCACTTTGCACAGGCCTACCCAAAACATTTGAGAGAGAATTTGTGTTGAGTATGAAAAGTAGTTGGTTTCATTCATGTCTTCTTGCTTAAGAGAGTTGAGTCGGTTTATTTGCCTGTTTTTATTTAACTTGGATATTGCAAAGAATCCTGTGCTAATAACAATAAGACTACAGAAAAACTGTTGAGAGAAAGCTAATTTTAAATAAATAGAAAGCTAATTTAAGTCAGTCACAGAGGTCCAGATCTTCAACAGTGGGCGTGTCTACACATGCATGTTAATGCGCTTGAACAAACTGCTGCTTATTGTTCCCAGGCGTAAATTTAAATGTGCGCCAGGGAGTGCAGAACATTGAGCCAGGCCAGAGCAGCCCTGGCTGGCAGATAGCGTTGGGGGGTTAGCTTGTCAGCCCAGGACTGCTCCCCTTGGCTCAACATGCTGTGGAGCGGGCTGACTGGGGCATGAGGGAGCTTCAGTACATGGCTAGCCAGCAGGTATCCCCCACACTGAAGCACCCATGTGCCCCAGCCAGTTAAGCAGTGTCTACACAGGTGCTGCTGTGGAGCTTTTTACTCTGCAGCAGGATAGTACTTTATTTACAAGTACTATCCTGCTGCGGAATAAATTAATTTACTCCAGCCTAATAGGGGTGCATATGTAGATGTGCAACACTTACCGTGCAGCTAAGTAGTCTACTGCATATTAAATGTTTCATGTAGACATGCCCAGTATATTAGGCAGCTAACTTCCAGTGAAATCAGTTGCAGTAAGGTCCTTAAATACCTTGGAAGCTCTGGGCCTAAATCCCTAAAGAAGGTCCCAAATCATAAGAGCACTTGGAAGTGTGTGATCATGTACTCTGCTGAATCAGAGAGAATAGCATTGTTTGACATTCCTTCCAGATAGTTACAAATTATAGCAAAATTAATAGTCACACTTTCAAAGCTGCGAAAAACCACCTTTTGTACTTTCAGTAATATCCAGTATTTGAATTCTTTTGACAGCCAAAGTGAGCATGAAAAAATGTTATGAGTACAAAATAAGAAGTAAAAGTCTTCAATATAGTAATGCAGTAAAAGTTCCATTTGAAGTACCACTGTTATAAGCTCCTTTGCTAGACAACCCAGAAAGGATAAAATTGTAAGGCTGGAACATGGGAGATCTGGTTTCAGTTTCTAGTACTGTGGCCGATTTCTTGGGCTAATAATACTTCACTGCTTTATTGTTGGTATGATGAAACAAAATATTAATGTTTGTTAAATACACATAAAAATACACAGAACCATACAAACTCTTTTGAATCTTAGTCTCAGGCTGTACTCGGTCTGTCCCATTCTAAAAGGAAAAATAGGTCCATAATAGATTTAGGTAGATGAGATTTTTAAATTTAGAAAGTGAATCAGCTTAGGGTCATTTGGCAGAGAGAGGATTCCTTTAACAGTGGCTGGCTTGCTGTATATTGAGCCTTCATATTTAGTCAGTTAAGTTTTCTCTAAGTTTCAAATGTAGATGTAATGTTAAATTTATAATAAAACCCAATAATTTTAAGCTTTAATCCTGCTAAGATTTATTCACATATTTACCTTTGTGATTGAGATTAAAATACTAGCAAAAATGTGTAGGACCTCAGACAAATATGAGCCCCACAAATTTGTGTCATAAAGAGACAGTGAGAAAAGAAAGAAATTGTGCATTTTACTTAACTTACGCTTCATCTAATTAAGAGCACTATAGACAATACCTAATATTATGTCTTTGCTGAAAAGGAGCCTTAGTTCAGTTAAAAACCATGAGTTTATCCTGAAGTTAAAAGGATAGTACTGACAACTTTTTTGCTGAACATTGCTCTTTTTTTTTTTAAGCTATTACTACTCAGTGCATTGACCCTGAAAGAATGTCAACTCAATCAGACAAGCTTAGAAAATCTAAGGTATATTATTTATTTGTAAACATATTTTTAATTGTCTTACACATTTAGGGAATTTTTATACATGTTCCTGGGGAGGTGGGGGAGGTGGCTTTAATTTGAGTGGTTCTGAGAGCCTCTCTAATTAAAAGCATCTGCAGCGTCTTGTGTATTCAGCTTCCCACACTTCAAAATGGTGGTGGGGATGCTTTAACTAAAGCTTATTCAAAGAGCTTTAGTTAATGCATCCCCGTCATCATTTTGAAGTGTGGGGATGCTGAATACATGAGATGCAGAGGCTGCTGGATCATGCTAACTAACATGCTTCAGCAGACTTGATTAATCAGCTCTGCTTCGATGTTCTGTACAACACATTGGAGTAGAGTCCCTGCACATGTACAGGCAACCTTAGAACAGATTTCCAAAGGGTCCTTTATCTTGTGTCTAGGGGTAAGATCACTGTTCTACCAATGCTCACAGAGACAAAGCTACTTGGAAAATTATAACCCTTTTTTATATTGAAGTGGGGAATGTGACATAAGACTTTTGGGTATCAGAGGCCATTGTTTTGAATTTGAAGTAATATTGGGGTATTTTATGTTCTCATTGTACCTGGGAATCCAGTAAGACGTTTACTTCATTGTAAAAATGCAGTTAGTATTAATTTTGAATCATTTGAATAATTTGTTTAAAAAACATTTTCAGGTTGCTAAATACATTCCTGAGGAATCAAGTAATAAAAATGTAGAGGTAAGTGTTACCAAATATTATAGATTATGATATATCAACATATTATATCAAAGGATATGGAAATCAGTTCAGGGAAAGAAACAACTACAGAATCAGGCCCAAAACTTATATGTATTAGAGAGTCATGATAACTTTTTTTAGTTACATAAATTTCAATACATGATATAAAAGCAAATCTAAATATAATATTAGTGTGTTGGTTATTTTGAATTGTGGGGCTCAATGCGTGTCTTTCTAAAATGTGCTTGATAAAGGATCTGAGGAAGCAAATGTGGCTCTTTGTCAATTCTGTGTTTGGATCCCTATAGCTCCTGGAGATTCTTTGACTTTAAGCATGAGTTAAAGGACCCTCTAACCAAAACTAGCTGGTAAAAGCACAGAAGGGGAACCTTGCCAGCTAAGAGTGCTAGGTTACGTCAGTAACATTACTTAGGTGTGTTTCCAAGCCTGAGCTCTAAAATAACGATTCTTAGCAAATTTCATTGGATAGAGAAGCGGCTGCAGAATTCTAACATAACCTACTAATGTAGTTTTAACTGAGCTAATGAAGTAAAGGAAAATATTATTGAGATAAACAAAGACAGAAAATCTGAATTCTCCTCCTCAGATGACAAATATAAGATCCAAAACCTGCTCACTTGACTTGCTTGAGCAGTAATATTGAAAACAGCATGTCAGAAACCATGTACTTCACAAGAGTATCAGTGAATAGCTGGCTGCTGTTTTGAAAATCTTGTATCACTAAAAAAATGTCTAGTTTTATTATTATTTTATATTACTTCCTGCACTTTGAAGCACAAGCTAAGCCACTTGGCTTGAGGTAAAAAATAACAGAATGTTCAAAATATAGGTAAGATTTATATAAGGCACAGAGTTATTGCTTTCTGAACTAGAACAGTAGCCTACCATGGTCTTCTGTGCACTTGGAACATAATTACAAGTGGAAATCCACAGTGACTACCTTTAACTAAATTACCTGGAAGATAGCATAGAGTGCCCCCTTAGCAAGTTTGCAGATGACACCAAACTGGGGATAGTAGTAGATATGCTGGAGGGTAGGGGAAGGATTCAGAGAGACCTGGAGGACTGAATGGAAAGAAATTTCATGAGGTTGTGCTGCCCATGGGGCAAACCTCCCTGAGAGCTTTTTGGATCAGAAATATAGGGTTGACGTATACACTGTGTTGACTCGTGCACCAAAAAAACACAGTAATTATTAGGCCTGTGCGAATAGGGAAGTATTTGATTTGGATTCAGATTTGGCTGATTTGGAGGATAGTGATTTGATTAGGAGATTCGGATTACTGTCCTGAATTGATTTGGCCTAATCTGCTTTGGAAGATTCGGCGGTGATTTGGATCAGCTGTGCAGAGGCAGACATAGCTGAGTGGTTGCAGGTTCTCCTGCGGGTCCTTTGGCTGTGCCTGCCTGCCCCCGGGAAGGTGCCTGCCTGTCCCCATGGCTTCCCTGTCTGGCTCTATCCTGCGCCCGGCCAGCCCCAGCCTCGTCCTGGCACTTAAAAAATAACAATAATTAAAAAAGCTCTGAACTCACCGGCTGCATGAGCAGCGATTGGGGCCTTTGAGGGCTCGTGGCAGAGCCCTCCTATGCAGCGTGGGGCAGTGCGGGGCAGTGGGATTTGCCCCCTTCCCCCCTCCTGGCATCCATGTGGCAGCTGCCTCATGGTGCAGGTGTAGTGCGGCTCAGCAGGGTGCTCCCTGTGTTTGGGACCTGGGGCTGCTGGGGCTGAGAGGTGTCAGGCTCTGGCTGACACGTGGAGCTGCCCCAGCTCCCAGGCAGCGCGTAGCACTCTGCCGAGCTGCACTGCACCCACGTAATGCTACAGCTATTGTGTGGGTGCCAAGCGGGGGGAGGGGGTGATCCCTACTGCCCCATGCTGCATGGGGAGGCTCTGCTATGAACGCCCAGAGGCCCCAATCACCAGTGCTGCAGCTGGTGAGTATGGAGCTTTAAGAAAAAAAAAAGAAAGTCCCGTACTCACCAGCTGCAGGAGCGACATTTGGGGCCTCTGGGTGCTTGTGGCAGAGCTCACCTGCTGTCTGAGAGCTGGGGCAGCTCCAGCAGTCAGCCAGTGCCCAGCAGTGCTCAGCCCCAGTGGCCCCAACTCCCAGGCAGTGCACGATGCCCTGCCAAGCCACACTGCACCCACGCAATGCAACTGCTGCCATATGGATGCCAGGCGGTGGGGAAGGGGCGATACCCACTGCCCCCCACTGTGCCACACTACGCAGGGGGGGCTCTGCCATGAGCCCTTGGAGGCCCTGATCTCTGCTGCCAGAGCCAGTGAGTGTGGGGCTTTTTTTTTTTTTTTTTCTTTGGGGGGGGGGCTTTTGTGCTGGGAGGATGGACTGGGCGGGGGATGGGGCCAGGCAGGGCAGCCATGGGGGTTTCTGTGTCTCCTCTGGCTGTGCCTACCTCTGCCCTGGTGGGCAGAGCCACGGGGGCTCTGTCCTGCTGCCGCTTGCCCAGCTGGCGTGGGGATGGGGCGATGCAATGCAGTCTTGGCTCGCTCTGGGCGGCAGCAGGGCATAGCCCCTGCTCCCAGCACTGCTGCGCCCACATCCCATGCCCCCCTGCCCTGGTTGGGCAACTTGTCCCAGCCCCAATCCCTCCCTCCCGCATACCCCATCCCTCCCACAATCCCAACAGATTTACCAGCTGGAGGCAGCTGTGTCAGCTGCCAGCTGAATGAAAATTACTTACTGGTAAACTGGACTTCTTACTAGGACTGAATAATGAGAACAAACAATTGGTGAAGAAACTGCTGATAAAATGGGGCTCCCAAAATGGGGCATCTCTGTTATAGAGTGAGTGTCTTTAATTTCACATTTAAAAGATTTTGGAGATATGTTTTATCTGATATCCTCAGCAGATTAGCTGTGCAAATCTAAGATAAATAAAAGCATAATAATTAGATTGTACAATTAAACTTTTTTTTTCTTGTTTAGAACTGTCACTACCCGGGTTTCAAGGTAAAACAGCTTTCAGAACTGCCGAGACACTTAGACGCTGCAGATCTGTGGGACTTGGTTATAAAAGCTCAAAATTTCAAAGTATGTAGTCTTCACTCCCATTTTCCTAAGTAGAAATTGCTGACATAAATTATTCAAAATTTTTCATAGATCAGGCTTATCACATGGTCCTTTTTTCCATTAAGTTTTTTGTATCTGCTTTAGGTACTCCTGAAGGATACCAAAAAGATAAACCTAGACAATTATGTCCTTTATTTATTACAGAACAGGCTGACCTCAGGCAGCAACAATGAAAGCTTGCCCTACTCTAGTGTCTCAAAGCTAAATATTATTTTGAAAGAAACAATGTTATAGTAATTTACAGCTGTAAACTCAGACTTAGAAGCTGTGAAGCTTTAATGCTGCACTTTGCTATTCAAGGCCCATTCTGCTCATTATGCCAGCAGGAAGGAGGCACATCAAAGATGATTAAGGTGAAACATTGCCTCAGAGGACACTGCTGACCAGAAGAATACAGTCTTACATACTTGTGGCATATGTTCACCAAGAGAATGGAAGTAATGTGGAAAAAGCCATCTTGAAGAACTAACTGTTCTTTTTGGGGGTCCTGTCTTCCTCTCATCCAAACCCTCTCAGTCTTTCCACTTCAATATTACCTACAGTTGACATTCCCATATCTTAATTTCTTTTTTTTTTTTTGCATTCAGTAATCATAACTTGCCCTGACTATTTTCATCTCTATAAATATAAAGTTTTCATTTCTGATCAGTATAAAAACTATAATTCTATATGTGGAGTACAATTGCAGTTGTTTAACATTCACTTTTTTTGTAAAAGAGACTATTGTAAGCACTATGTCATTTGTGCACCACATTTTTCTGGAATTCATGCACTTTGATTGAATGTCAGATTTATTTATTATGACAGTTATTAATTTCTGTCATTTGTTCAAGGCCAAGTAGTGTCAGTATGACAAAAAGCAGACTTTATGGAATTGGGGATGGAGCTAAAATTCAGGATTTTGAGCTGTCTAGGTCATCTATTTTTCTAAATAATAGGCAATATGCCAGTATGCATGCACAAGCACTTTTTTAAGTAAAAAGTTTGTACAATCATGTTGAAGGCTGGTAATGAAATACTAAACTTCAGAAGTAAGGTTGATATATCAGTCCCTCAAAATATACATCATTACAATTTCCACATATAAAAATATTGCTGGCAGAGAGTGTTAATAGAGCTTAACACCTTTTTGGTGTAAATAGACAAAGGTTATCATTCTGCAGCTTCCAATTTAATAGGTGGTAGTGCTTGGCCACTATGTAAGTATCCTTTTCAAAGGCCCCAAAACATGTTACATGTAAGACGTGATTAAGACCACTTAATCACATCTAAGTAGTAACCCAGCCATGTGGTAGTGCAATTAATGTTGTGATAAAACATGGATTAAGTCACAAAATTATTACTCAAAAAGATGCGATAACTTTGTGCCTGGTTCCCATCACACCTTAAAATGTACATGTTGCCAGGTTGATTGGAGCTTGAGGCTTAGGGAGTGCATGGGAGCTTTTGACTTGATTGCATGCTTCCCAGGCTAGGAGAGCCCATCAGCTGATTGCCACTCCCAGCCTTGAGGACTCATGGAGTCATGGGCTGTGATATGCCCTGGAGGTGAGAGCCCTGAGCAGCTGCCATTCCCAGCCATGGGGGACACAATGGAGCCTTTGACTCCACTGCATCCCAGAGCTTGGGAGTGCAGATCAGTTGCTGCTCCCAGCTGCAGGGGAGCATCAGAGGCTTTGTCTCTGTCATGCCCCATGCCACTCACCTGCTGGGGTGCCACAGAGTCAAGGGCTCCAGTGCACCCCTGCAGCTGGAAGCAGCTGCTGATTTCTGTGCCCAGACACCAGGTTGCAGCAGAGCCTTTTAAGTTTCTTGCACCTGGAGGCTGGGAGTAGCAGCTGATTGGGGCTCCTAGGCTTGGGGTGCATCAGAGTCATGGGCTCCACTGCACCCTGGTGGCTGTCAGCTGATCTCTGCTGCCAGCCTCAGGGACATATTGGAGCCCTTGACTCCAATGTGATCCTGAGGCTGGGACCAAGGATCAGCTGACTGGTTTTCTAATAGCCTGTGCAGGGGGAAGCCAGGATCATGATGGTGGGGGATCCTCTTCCTCCCCTCCCCCTGCCCCCTGCCACTTGTCTCTCACCTATTAACTACCTCAGTTTACATTTTAACTGAGTGGCTTTCTTGCATATGTACTGGCCTCTGGTTGTTTTACTACTCCATCCAGGAAGAGCACAGACCAACTGCAAATGCTTCCTCTGCCTGACAATGGGTATTTGTACCTGAAAGCTTGGAAAGAAGAATTTTTCCAACTATTTGAGTTGGTCTAATAAAAGATATTGGATTTACCCAAAGAACCTTGTCAGAACTTTACCTATAGTCTCACTAATTTTGTGGGCATTAATTTGCCCTGCTTTTCAGTTGTATTGAGCATCTGAGACTGCAGTCCAACTTAATGGAAGCTGCAGTTGCTTTACACGTGAAAATCAGGCAATCTGTTTATCTAGTTCGGGACTCAATGTTAAGAAACCCAAAGTAGAGGACTGACAGTGTCTGTTTTTTGTTTTTTTTTTCAATTCTGCAAGACCTGGGCAGTATCCTCATGAGGTTTTTTCTAAGTATCTGCTGAAGCCAAGAAAAGTTCATGCTATCTGCTGAATTTTATTTTGGAGCGCACAGCTCGTTCTCTTTACGTTTTGTTTTCACATCTCTAGAATCAGGATAAATAAATTAAGTACATTTTTTGTTTTGACAGAAAGCTGTCTTTAAAGTTTGGAGAAAGTTGTTTCTCTCAGAAGCATCTATTGCTGTTTTCCAGGATTCTTTTTGGTGGTGGTTTCTTCAGCAATTTAAGGTATAAATTGATGTTAAATATTCTTATCGATGTTAAATATTCTCATCTATCCTGTTCAAATGAACAAAATGCAAATTCTTGGTTGTATGGAGGTGTGATTCTATTCTCATGGGAGAGATTGAATAGAGTCTTCAACAGCCATGGGTGGAGGGGGTTGTCTGGGAGTAAGCAGGCTGGGGTGTTAAAAATTGCCCAGTTGGCAGGCAGGGAGGAAGTAGGAAGAGCACAGCTCCTGGTCTGTAACTAGTGGCTGGGCTTCCCCAACCCCAGGGCTGCACTTCAAACTTGTAGAGACATTAGTTAGGTTGGGCTAACTCATTCCCAAAATAACTTAGTTCATATCCTGAGGTTAACTAATTCAGATTGGGCCAACCATTTTTTTGCCCAGTCTAGCCCCCGCCCTCCCCCCCAATGTCTATAAAAATCAGCCCTTTGATTGACCTAATCCTAGTTAGGTTGATCTAACTGTAATGTCTGCACATGCCCTGTAACTTTAACTCAAGATATCAATAGGTACCTTGTTGAAAAAATAGATAAAGGTGTTTTTACAGTACAGGGCTGTAGTTGTGGTCATTGGTCATGATTTGGTATATCATTTAGCAAATGTGGGACTGACACTATAACAGAATGTAAAATGGTTACAGTGTTGCTTCTTGTATTAGCAAATCAATGCTACAAGAAATTCATAAGGCTTAATTCAGCCTGGTATGTTAACTCCTGTGAGTAACCATGTTACTTGTGCTTAAGTAAACTGCAGAATAAGAGTCTACATTTCACATATTGTTGTATTAACCCATAATATGCTTTTGATTTTATGTTGAAACACTTTTTTCCAATTTTCTTTTCCTTTTAAGACTAATCAGGAAGATCAAGACCACTTATTTGACAGAATTGCAGACAGTTTTGTGGGACTTTTCCTGTGCGTTCCCAGGAATACAAAAGATGCATTTTTTCAGGTAGCAGTGCAGTGATTTAGGATTTCAAGTTTTTAGGATCTTGTCTTTCCTCTTCCAAATACTATGCTCAAATATATTAACTGCATGGAAATTAGATATTTAAAAGGGGAAGGTATACAGAGACAGCATCCTTTATTTGGATATCTACAAAAATTACTCTGCTTAAAACTGCATTGTACAGCCAAACAAAAGAAAGAGAATTGAGGGCAAAGCTGGTACTTGAGTAACGTTTTCACAATGCATGTAACTTTGAAGTAGAGCTGGTAGGAAACTTTCTTGTTGAAAGTTTTGTTGAAAATGAAGGTTCCTTGAGTCTAAAAAAAATAATTTGAAACATCTTAGATACAATTAACTTTTATAACTAAAACCAACTGAAAGTTCTGAGAAAACTGCCCGGGTTCCTGGAAGGTCTCCCCTGGAGTTGAAGATGTTGGAAACAGTGGGCAGATGTGTCTTGTAGGGCTTATCCTGAGTTAGGGACCCTAGGAAGTGAGAGTTCCCAGCCCCAAGGCATTTCACAGCTCTTTAGTCATCCATCAGATGTGCCTCCTGGCTTTACTCTGAGGCTGGAGACCTTGGGAATCCCTTTCAGCTGTTCAGGAAAGTAGAAGTTCTTGTCTTCTATTAACAGTACAACTGACAAGAATGTTAGTTTCACTGAGCAGCTGTAAAGTCTGGGGACCACATGGTTTACTGAAAATTAAAAAAACAAAAGAAAAGTTTGAGGTTTGATTTATATTGAAGCCATATTCCAGAAGGGACAAATACATTTCCTGGAAACTAGAAATCCTCATTGTTAGCCAGGTCTACTTAAGAACATAAACCTCATTGAAAGACATTGAGACTTAGGTACCTATCTTTCTTTTGAAAGTGGAACCTAGGCTGCTCTGTTACTTAAGCTTGGACCCATAAAGATGATTCGGCATCTAACTGCTATTTTGATATTTAAAGTCCCACTGACATCAATGGAATTGTTATTTTAAATGGAGTGTAATTATCTAAAATACCTTTTGTAGATCTGGCCTTTTTAAATATGTCACTCTACATAGCACCCTGACAGTGAAAGTTGCAATTCAGACTTGCATGTAAGTTAACGGTAAGAACCTTTAACTCGAGAAGGGAGGGGTTGGATCTTATGTTGGGACACAGTTAATTCATTTTTGTAAGGCACTTTGTGATTCTAATGAGACATATATACATATATTCCCCTCTTGATAATGCAGCTATGTAGAAAATGTCATAAATTTATGAGAGGTGTTCAGAAACTTTTGTGATGAGTGCCAGAGAAAAACTAGTAAATAAGGATGTCTTGCTACTTCTGTCAGAAGTTCTGAGTCTGCTTTGAGAAGCTATGCCCCTTGGAACTTACTCCTAGGTTGTGAGTCCCTTTTAAGCTGTTAACAAGCAATTATCTTACCTTTTCTTAAACAAACAATAATTTATATTTGAGATTCTATACCAGTATTTTAAGGATGATTTTCAGTAGCACAAATGGCACTTAGGCTTTAATTCTCATTAAGGTTCTGCAGGAATTAGACACCCTGTATTTGTGCTTCTTGAAAATCATTCCCTTTGTTAAGTTACTCAGCAATTTTTAAAAATTTAATAATAATTAAAAAGGTTTCCTAGACTTATTCTGTCAGCTTTCCCTCCTTTCTTTGGGAACTCTTTAGCTACAAAGTCATACAGACTATCAGAGGAAAACTAGCTATAAGGCCAAAAAAGAGCAGAAATCCAAAATACCTTGTTCTGGTGGGATCCATTGACCTACAAACCACATTGAAGAGGTAGAGAGAATTATGTAAATAACTGTCAATGTTGTAAGGTGTATTATGTGACAAATAACCACATCCTTTAGACCAGAATCATCATATGTGCTCAGATCTTAAGTTCAGACTAATGTGTAGTAAAGATGGCATTTTATATGTAATTGATGTAGTGATGGATACCAAAATTATAGAAAATCAAGGGCCTGGATTCTTTATTTCCTTAATAATATTATCTGAATAGATTTTATTTTTGAGCTTTATAGAAATGTGGACATAATCCACAAGTATGTGGATGCTGTGGCAGAATGCCACCCTTGTCTGTCCCTAAAACTCTGCTATGTGACAATTTGGTTAACATGGTCCCTGCAAAGCGCAGACATCCCATCTCTTTAGGTAACCTGAGTTGGATACATTCCTGAGGGAGGGGGAAACCCTGCTCCCTCTGCCTACGTGACTGGCATCACATACCTGGGTGAGGGGCTTACGGCTCCTTATTGGTCTAAGCAATGCCAACCTGACTGGGAGGGGGCTAAAGACCCTGCCAGTCTAGCCGGCAACCAGTGTTGCATTTCAAATCGCTTGACTGGCAGCCAACAGGTGCTGGTCTCCATTGGACCAGGTAAATGAGGTCATAAGGTCTATATAAGTTAAAGACTGCCAAGGGGGAAGGGCAGTAGCCATGATGAAAACTCAGGGAGAGAAGAGCTGGATCATCTGAGACTTGCTCTCTCTCTTGAAACTCATAATCAATGAACTGCCTGCCTCCAGAGGGAATCTCCACCTGCCTCTGGATGATACTTGTGAGTAAGCTACCTGAGATCTAACTAGATATACAGCTTGCAGTAACTCAGATGTGTGATCAAGGGCTATCCAGACACCCTTTTTGCTCTATGGGATTTCTCTGATATTGCTCTACTCTGTACCCTATCCCAAACCTACTCCTTGTAACCAATAAAGTTCTCCTTTGTACCTAGCAAGGGAGACTTGTTGGGAGTGGGTCTAGATTATGCCTTGGGGTCCCCTTGGTTTGGCTGACTAAGGGAGACTACTATTTGTGCTTCAGACTGAGGGAAGCACCCCAAGTTCTTGAAGTGGGTCGTGTACCCTCAAGGGCTGCTGGGCCTGTGTTTCCCAGGGGGCACAGAGCTAGGATCACTCCAGACCCTGAGTGGTAGCAGTGTTACACCCAGGCTAGCAGGTATGCTCCAGGAAGGGGGTCGGCCACACATGAGGCACCCCCAGAGAGGCACTCGGAGCCTTGAAGGTGGTTGGGCACAGTGAGGTTGGTGGCTCAGCTCAGGAGCACCCCCTACTGGCCTGCCACAGATGCATACATCTAGCCAACAGCATTTTAGCTACAGAAAACAAGTTGTGTGTGTCCATGAGACAGAGAGAGAGAGAGAGAACACGCTGATTCTAGGAAAAATGTTGGAATGGCTTACATTCAATATGAAATTAATATTTGGCTCACAGCAAGTGACCAATGAAATGTAATGCTACAATAAACAGGGCAGAATTCTTCAAAATGCTTACTTTTCATTACATATGGTGATTACTTAAATCTTAAACAATTTTTATTTTATAAACTGCATTTTAGCCCAGAATTAATAATTTAAAAAGCATGAAAGAGTCTAGAATCATCACTTTCCAATGCTTCATCTAGCTGCCAACTCTGATGTTTACTCTTGTTTAGCAAGGTATTGAGCTACTAGACCTTTATTTTTGATATAGTTGTTTTAATCTTTCCCACAAGTAATGAAGGCTCCAACTACTTTGAATGCAGCAGTTCAGTGATTGCTACTTTTCATCTGAGTATACTTTATGAACAAAAAGTTTGTACTACATTAACTTTAGTATGGAAGGAGTTTGGGTAAGCTTATTATATTAAGTGTAATATTTATTTTGGCAGGTGTACCCTGATTGTTTGTCACAAGTCATTTATGTTGCTTTCTGTGAAGCATTTCCAGAATCCACTACATATTTTGGTGATGAGTTCAAAGATGGACTAGTAGATCTAATCTTTCAGTGGGTATCAGGTACTGTTAATTAATCGACATATTTAAAGTGTACTATAGTAAGTCTTCTAGATATTAGCATTTCAATATAGCTTTCCTTCATTAAGACTATGGGTAGTATTTAATAATAGTAAGAATTGCTCTATTAGAATGGCTATTCTCAAAGCTTTCTCTCTGATCTAAAGTGTCACTATCACAAATTCCAATAGCTGGCTTATGTAGAGTATTGGGAATTGAAAACAATTGGTAGTAGATCAGAAAGCAAATGAAGAGACTCTGAGCTGAGTGTTCATCTTCCCTCTGGAAAAACATTTCTTATTTATTTAGGAAAACATAAAATGAGACCTGACATATTTAAAAATGCTTAGGAAAAGGGTATAAAGTTGTTCACAAGCATTAACTGTTAACTATGCTTTACAACCCTCTCAACCAATCTGTTTACTCTCTCTGATTTTCTAATTGTACTGCTTCTCATACTGCGTAAATAGCAATCTAACTGGGCTTTGGTGTTTTTTGTTTAGTAATATTAGTTAGAGTAGAATGTCCATCCTCTGATGTTTGTGTCTTGCTGTACCAGGAAATATTAGACAGTCTTGATTCCTCTAGCTTTTCCCGGCTCTTATATTTGTTAACTCAGTTATTTTACTGCTACTTTTAGCTCAGTACCTTTTACTTTTAAGTGTTAGCTAGTTAGATTTGGTAAAGCCTGTCTAGAACTATTGGGTTTGTTCATTTTTTAAATTGTAAATTCATCCATCATAACTTTTAATATGAAATATTACTCCATGTTTAATAGCACTATAAGATATCTCAGCACTATAAAGTATTCTGGAATATGAGTTGTTGTGAATGGGTCTTCCTTTAGAAATGAATTTATTTTGCCTGATACCTGAATGTAAGACTGATTAAAAACATTTTTCAAGCTATTATCTCTAATCTGTGGATCATTGTAGAAATCATTAGAAGGCATTAGCTGAAAAAATATTTAAGCTTTTGGAATTAGCCAGCAAGGATCAGAGAATCTCCAGGGATTCATACTAGTGGTGCTGTAAGAGTAAACTGCTGTTTGCAGAACTCACCTTGTTGATTCTTTCTTGTGATCCTATGGGAATATTCTGGAAGAACCTGTGTTGAGCACAGTAGTGCAATTAACATGCACAATCTAGCATTTCTGCTATGAATAAATGAGAAGGTGTCATGTGATTACAGAGAAAGGAAACAGGCAGAGACAGGCCAAGAATGTCTATTGGAAGGAAGCTTTAGAGTATCTTCCCTTCCAATTAAACATAAGTGTGTTGTAAAAGGACTTGGAACTAAAACTAGTATTCACTTCTGAAGTAGCAATGGGACAATTTTTTTGAGAATTATTGCAGGGATCAAGCTTTAGTTGCCATTTTAGAACTTCTTTGGCAGAAGAAGTTTGATTTTACAGTTTTAAAGTTAGATCTACATGATTTACCAAATAATAATAATAGCGGGTGCATCTAGATATGTGATTAATGCTCATGAATAAACTCCAGAGCTTATTGGTCCAGAATTTTTTGTTCCTGGGTGCGCTGTTTGAATATGTACCCCGGAGCAAAAAAACTTTGAAGAATGTTGCTCTGGAGTTTATTTGTGTGCAGCACATGGAGCCCAGTCAGAGCAGCCCAGGGTCGCTCCAACCAGGCTCTGTGTGTTGTGGGGGAGCTGGCTGAGGCACAAGGGTGCTTCAGTGCAGGGCTAGCCAACAGGCAGCCCAACATTAACTAGCTAGGAATAAGCAGGCATTATGACCCCTACATGGGTCATGCTGAATAAGCGCAGTGATGTACTCTGTAACATATAATTACTATGACTAGATAGTGGGCAGAGTTATCAGGATTTAGAAGAATTACCAAAAAGAACTAGGATACCACTGCTATGGAACAGATTCCATATCATTCTGGAAGAACAGAAACTTCTGTGTTAGAAGCAGCAAAAATTCTACTGGAACGGAAGTTCAAAACCACAAAATAAGGCAAAATTGTGCACAACTGCCAAAATAATTCACAGCCTTGACAAAATACAAAGCCTTTGCAATGAAAGAATGTCAAATTACTAGAATTGGAACAACCACAAAATAAAGAGATTTCTCCTTTCAAGAAATATTCATCAAGAAGTTCCTGCCTAAAACCAACTGGAAGAAAAAAGGAAGATAACAAATATAGTCCATTTAGGTAATACTAATGTAGATGAAAATTAAACCAAAGATAGTAATATGAGCATTCACAGTCCCTATATGAGGAAAAAGAAGCACTGTTTAAAAAACAATAATTATAAGCTTTCAGTAAGAGCCTAACTTGAGCTTCCCAAGAATTTATTTATATTGGTCATGCATTACCAATTATAGTATTTTTTATAGAAAATTTTAAAAAATCTGTGTTTTTAAAATGCTAATGAGAAACTGACACCACTATTCTATTGCAATTAGTGAAATGCATAAGGATGAATATTGTGCAGTGAGAACATAATAGCTGAAGATCAGAATACTTAGCAGGTTCCTTGGAAGCATCTCATGTGATACAAGAAAAGAAATGAATATTTTTATCCCAAACATTAATGTAAATTATTAATCTCTATTAATGGTATAAACATGAATAATAATCCAAACACAATATAAATTATGGCCTTGAACCTACAAGTTCTTTTGCCCGTGTGTAATATTAAGCTTGCAGGTAATCCTGTTGAAGGTAGCCAGACTGGTCACATGCTTAATTTTAGGCACAAGACTTGAGGCCTGAAAAGGAAATTAAAAAGTAGTAACTTTATTTTGAAGGAGACATAGTTAGCCTTGTGAGTCTGAAGTTGGGCAGAAAGCCTACTGGGTAGCCTTGTGAACTAACATGTTTGGAGAGGCATGGGCTTTTGTGGGTGACAGCCTACTTTGTCTGATACTAAGAATGGATTGATGATGAGATCGTTTTCAAGGTTATAACTCTACACAGTTAAGAGGTACTACTTTACCCTGCCTATATTTGGAAAGATGCCATGCTTGGTACAGAGCAGTTTTCAAAAGTAACACCAATATTCTGTGTTTTTCTAAAGTTACCTTCTCCTTTTCAGGTCTAAAACCACAGAAATTTGTTTGGAAACAATGGAATCTAGATTGCCTGAAGAAGACCACAGTAAATGGTAATGAGAAAGATACTATTACCAGGTCAACAGTTAAAGAGTCTATCAAATCTAAACCAGTCGTTCAAGGTTGTAAGTATTTTTAAGTATACAAGATGTATTACAGATGAGTGTCAGAATGGCACACACACTATTCTTTGCAAAACTGTATGTAATTGCCAAAATAAGTCATTTTCCATAGTTCTAGTTTATTTTGTAATGGGCATCAGACTGAAAACATAATAATTAGGAATGTTTGAATCTTGGATTAGGCTTGACTCCAAGCATGCATTGTGCTATTTTGCTGATATTTGCATTTAGTGAAATCTGTAAAGAAAAAAATGAATATAAATGTCAAATACTTAAAATAGCTGCAAGTATTCGGGCCCCATCCCTCTCTTGTATGAATTCCTTAGCTCCTCTCCTACTAGTGAAAGCCTGCTTTTTTTCATTTCTTCCCCAAAAACATATGTCCCCTTCTCACTTCTACCTGCAGCCTGGCTCCTGCCTTTCTCTACTTCTACTATTGTTAGCATCTCTTTGTCTCAGCCTTGGTGTGTATACCTTTTCATTACTCTTAATACTAGTATGCCTTTCTTAATTCTTTGTACTGCCTATCACTTTGCCTCAAGCCCTTCTCTTGGTGCCAGCATGTCCTGTTAGTCCAGCTCATTGTCCTGTTAGTCCATCCCTTTCTTTGCTTCTGATTTCACTGTCTTGTGCTGCACAGGAGCTAGCTTCTTTCCTTCACCTTCACCTTCACCTCATTAACATATGCCTAAGCCCATGCATGCTTCTTCTTAATAACTGGTGCTGTCTCCCTCCTTTTTAACCCTTTTTGTACCAGGACCCATTTGTAAACATTGATGGCCAGTCCCAACCCAGTCCCCCTTACTCTTGACTTGCTGCCTGTTGCGGGCCTCCCCCCATGCCCCAGCTCCCCAGTATGTGGGACCAGGGGAGATGAAGTAGGGGGCAAGCAGCCTGTGGCAAGCTGGAACTCTGTCAGCCTGCAAGGGAAAAGCCATGGTTTCCCACCTGTTTCTCCTTTAAAGGAAAATACATTTTTCAAGTTTGTTGATCCATTTTTAAAGGTTGTTTGTGCCCTTTTCATATATTCTTGCAACCCACTTTTGGGTCATGACCCACAGGTTGAGAAATGCTGCTCTAATGCCAGCAGCTCTCTGCCCCCTGACTTCAGATCATGATTACATTAACCTCTTCCGTTCATCTGTCCCCGGTTTGTCTCTAGTGCCAAAATTGCTTGCAATTTGCTGGCCACCCCAGCGCGGACTGCAGACTGGGGCTGGAGTGAGTGCTGTAAAAGGTGCCAAATGCCCAAGATGTGACTGGGGAGGGGAGGGCAGAGCTGAGCTGTCCAGCTCTGCCCAGCATGACTCATCTTGTAGTTAATATCAGTTATTGGGTTGGTATCGGCTGATATGGCTGGGTGATAATTGACTACTGGTGTTGGCCAAGAAAATCTTTATCAGTACACCCCTATTTATAGCATTCCTGGTCTTTTTCCTGTTTAAATTTTTGAAGTTCCTTTTAGGTATGATAATTGAACAAAAAGAACCACAGTTGCATTTAGGAACATTGAAATTAGCATTGCCATCAAGCTTACAGTATAATTCACTTATACTATTTGGGTTGCAGTCTTGATGGGACATTTTTGCCCTCAGAGTCTATTATTTGTATGTTGCTCAATTTTTTTTCCATAACAGCCTTTAAAACAGGAATTTTATCTATGATTAATGGCCATTGTCAGGGGGAACATTTTGGCTTTAAAAATAATAAGGTTTTATAAAACCTAAAACCAATGGAAACATTTACATGATTTTTGTACATTTCCATGATTTTGTTTTTATAGAGTCAGATTTCCCTTATAACATCAGACTCCAGACATTGCAGCATTGTGCTAGTACATAAGAGCAAGAATGTTAAATTCAATAGAAAGAAGTATTTGTGGAGGAGATTAGGTAAATGCAGTCTGCATCCTGGATAGAACCCTCTTTTCTTTGTCAGAGCAGTATTGTTTATCTGCAGTAGTTTCTCATTAGGGATAGTGAAACCCTGGTTTTGCACTTCAAAAATAAGAGGATAGTGAGTTTATTTGTTTGGTGTGTGAGGTAGGTGATTCTCTTCTATCCCCATTAACTAAAATGGAACGGTATTAATATTGTAGTCCATGCTTTAAACCTCCCATGTACCATCTACCGTGTTGTTCTGGAGTCGCAGGAAGAAAATTCTGTTAAAAAAAATCTGTGCTTCTCATTTATTGCACCTGAGAAGCTGTTGCATGGACAACTATCTCACTCTGCACTAATCAGGACCCCATAAAGATGGAGCAGATCTTGAGAGACGTAGAGTGTACTGAGGGACAGATGTTGAAAGATAGTTAGGCATCAAAAGGTGCAGGTAAGTCCCTCATGGGATTTCCAGTTGCACCTAAGCAAGTGAAGTGACTACTTCCCACTGATTTTAATGGGACTTGGGTGACTAATGACAGTGGAAAAGGTGCTTCTGACAGTGTCCCAAGTGAATATCTGTCTATATTTTGAGGGCCTCCTTTCAAAGATGTTTAGATACCTACAGACAGCTTTCTGGAATTTCAGGAGGCATTTAGTATTTTGGCAGTATCAGATTCTTAGCCATCCATACTGGAACACAGCTATTTAAAAGTGAAAAGACAGGCTTCAGAGGTGATATAGGTTCAAATATCAAGATATCCTTTCAGCACAAGTCAAAGGTACTGTAACTACCATCGGTGAAGTATATTCATCTCTATTTTAAAAGTCCTTTTAAAAAGAAAAGTCCTGTTTTTCAGTTCTCATTGAAGGAAAATATTTGCTTTAATTCTCTCATCATCAACTTATTTCCTTATTTCAATTCTCTGTTCACCTGCACATGTTAAGTCAGCTTTTACATGTATGGAGCCTCTAAAATGAGTAAAAATATTTTCTTAATTAAACAAATGAATAGTAGTGAGTTAAAAACTGCTTTCCAAACAAAATCAAAGAAAATCTCCCTTTTTAGGTCTGGAATGTAAGCAGTTATAGAATTTCAGTATCTGGAATGCCTCAGGATTTACAGGCTTGCTTGCTTCAGCCAGTGTATTATTGGATTATTTACAAGGCTGAAGTTTTTAATGCTTGATTTTCTTTATTCTGCTTGATTTTTTTTTCATATTTTTAAAATCATTACTACAAAGTATAGTGACATTTTATAAAAATGCATAATGTTTTTTCCCAAAGTATTTTGAAGACCTAAGCTGTGTGACTCCTGTTCACTTTAATGAGAGTCTCAAACAAGAGACTCAAGAGGAGAATTAAACCTCATGTAATTATTTGAAAATTTACCCTTCAGAGTTTCTTTTCTTAAGTGTGTTCTTCTCTGAAAAAAGACACTGTAAAAATAGTAAGTAGGGTTCCATGTTTATTGCCTCTCAAGGACTCCATATCCAATGTACTCTGTTTTCAAGTGCATAGATAACTTTATTAACTGTCACCCCTGAAAATCCCATCTGGATTGGAAAAAGTCAGATGAATTCTTTCCTTCCATGAAATGACATCTGTCAATAAAGAAAGATAAAATAATTCCTGAGTTCTGACCTAAGCTCTGACCAATGGCTGCCTCTCTTGCTTTGGGCAAATCACCTGACTTGTCACCCCTAGTTTCTTCACTTCTGAAATGGGGATAGTTGGACGTTATTGAACACTGACTAATCGTGCAGCAATCCGAATGGCTGATACAGTTTCTGTAATGCTGTTCTAAGTAGCTACATAGAATTAGAAGCAAAATTCTGCCATGCCACATATTTTGAAGGGCATGGAAAGTGGCCATTGTTATTATTAATCTCACATTTTCTGTTGGTATATCCATACAAGCAAAATATGCATTTTACATAGTTGTGGAAAAAATTGCTCTGGACTGTAAACACAAAGTGAAGTTTTAGGAAAAAACAACTTTAATATAAAAAATATAATTTGGCTGGAAATTTGTCTCTTGGCATGGTCATGGAAAATTGGCATGTTGTGCAAAAAGTGATTTAAGACTACAACTATACTCACTATACATTGGACATTCAGTGATTTGCTCCAAAATGTAACTTATTTCTGTTTTCTGAGACTTGCATACGCTAGTTAAAGTTATAGTTGAGATGTCATGGAAACCATCATTACATCTTACCTGCTCATCTTTGGGCCTATAGAAAACAGTTCTGATAAGAACTACACTCTATTGGTTGGATCATCAGATGGTTTATATTTATATTATTTTCCATTGATTTCCAGATCTGACCCTAGGTATCTTTGTCTTTTATATAGGATTTATTTTAGGATTAGTGTTAGAAAGGCCATGCTATCAGTTCATATTTAAACAGTTATTTGTAAACAGGTTATAAAAGTAAGTACTTTCCACAACTGTATATAAGATTTTAACAGTCATCTACATAACGTAGATCAACTATGTCAACTATGATACCTTATTATGAGTAGTAATAAAGTTGCAGTCCAGTAAAAACAGTGCACAAAATAGCCCTGTAAAGTTTCAGCTTTTCCAAGCCAAGAGTGAAGAAATAAAAAAAACAGCTGTCCTTGTTTCTAAACTAGATAGGCCCCAAGTCCTTTTCCTTAGCTCATTCATGTGGTCCCTGTGTTACAAATTATTTAACAACAAACAACACTGATATACAAGATAACAGATTAGCAGGACATTGTTACTTTTATTTAAGGGACATACGGGAACAATCTGTGGGAAGTGTGAATGGCAATTTAGACCACAGGCTTTCACATATTTCAGTCCTAAACCACAGTGTATTCATCCTTTATAATGTTTGTGGTAAACATGGAAAAGACCTAGACATTAAACCAATACCTCTGTAAAAATTACAGAAAAATCACGAATGACAGTGGTTAGATGAACTAATTATCTTGGATTTTAGGCTTTAAGGGAATTGCATAGTAAAGGAATGAAATATGTACATAAAGGTGCCTTGTCATATGGGCAGTTTTTTCATTATGTGGTGGATGTTCCTAAGGAGTCCTGCCAGGTTGAAAGATTTTTAGTAACTCCAGAAATAGTTACATTTTTTAAATGGGAAATTCTGGCAGAAACACAATCTTTCATTTGGATAGAACTTTCTAAGACCCGTGGATCAATGAAAAGTTATACAAAGTGAAAAGGGGGTGAAGACTTACTGTACATCAGCTGCTCAGTGATAATTGTTTACTGTGCTTGCTCCTATCCTACAATCAGTGGTGAGTTAGCCCTGAGGTTAGTTGCCTCAGTTGACTTTATACTTACTACAGACAGGAACAGACACACTAAACAGCTCCCAGAAAAGCTAATTTAGAAGTCTTCCCTGCTCCTTTTAACTTATTCAGCTGTCCATTAGGGCTGTGTGAGGCTTCAGTCACTGATTCAATTTGGAGGAGATTCGGCCCAATTCAGCGACTGAATTCTGAATCTGAATCGAATCAGGAGACCCATTAATCTCTCTGAATTGAATTGGAAGCCTCTGAATCAATTCAGAGAGATTCAGTGATTTGTCCATAGACACAACTTTATATGTTTTTCCTATGTACCTGGAGGTACCAGGCGCAACTCGTGAATGCTGACATGGTGGGGCGGATGGTGTGTCCCATGGGAGTGCAAGGGGGGCGGTCCCCTGCATGCTTGGTGTCAGACCTGGAAGCAGACCAAAAGTATTTCCAGTCTGCTGCTGAGCGTGCAGGGGTCTGGGCAAACCCCAGATGGGACTCCTTCCTCTCCCTTCTTCCTTTCCCATTCTGAAGACAGCACCAGGGGCTTCAGCCCAGCCCTGCTTCTGGCATGTGCTGACAGATGTTAATGAAGGCACTCCGCTTTGGCATGCCTTCATCTGAAACCTCATGTAATGAGGGTTCAGATTGTTATAAATTCATAGATTGTAAGGCCGGAAGGGACCTCGGAAGATCATCGGGTCTCGGTCCCCTGCACCAAGCAGCAAAGATAACTGGGGGTCAGGTGACCCCAGCAGGGTGATCATCCAGTCTCCTCTTGAAGATTTCCAGGGTAGGTGATTAGCTTAAGGTGCTAAGGTGATAAGCTGGAAGGAGCTTATTCCACAGTCTGGACACCCTGATTGTGAAGACGTTTTTCCTAATGTTCAGCCTGAATTGATCTTCCAGGAGTTTATGGCCATTACTCCTGGTTTTCCCCTTGGGTGCTCTGGCGAGCAGTTGCTCACTGAGCCCTTGATGTACTCCCCTAGTGTAGCACTAAGCTGCTACCAGGTTCCCCCTCATCCTTCTTTACCTCGGGCTGAAGAGTCCCACATCCCTCAGCCTTTCCTCGTATGGCTTGCCTTTTAAGACTCTGATCGTATGAATGACTCTTCTTTGGACTCTCTCAAGCTTGTCCACGTCCTTGTTAAAGTGTGGTGCCCAGAACGGCACGCAGTACTCCAGCTGCAGTCTCACTAGTGCTGAGTAGAGCACAAGAATCACCTCCTTGGTTTTGTTGGAGATGCATCAATTGATGCATGCCAAAGTATTATTTGCCATACTGGCTACAGTATAGCACTGCTGGCTCATATTCATGCTTGCAGGTCTATTATTACCTCCAAGTCCCTTTCATTCTTGGCGCTAGTCAGTTTGGTGCTGCCAAGCCTGTAGGTGTATTGGGGGTTGCTCATCCCGAGGTGGAGCACTTTACATTTCTCAACGTTGAACTTCATCGGGTTCCGATCTGCCCAACTTGCTAGCCTGTCTAGGTCCACCTGTATCTGTAGCCTATCTTCAAGTGTGACCACGCTCCCCCATAACTTGGTGTCATCCGCAAACTTGGCCAGTGAGCTCTTCACTCCCACATTCAAATCGTTAATAAAGATGTTGAAAAATACTGGACCGAGCACTGACCCCTGATGACACCACTGCCTACTTCTTGCCAGGATGAGACAGATCCGTTCACTATGACTCTGGGTTCTATCCTGCAGCCAGTTTCTCACCCACCTGACTCTCGGAGTTAAGCCCACAATCCTCCTATTTTCTCATGAGGACATTATGGGATACTAGATCAAAGGCCCTTTGGAAGTCAAAGTATACAGTGTCAACCTGCTCCCTCATGTCCAGGTGGCAAATTACCTGGTCATAGAAGGAGATGTGGTTGGTAAGGCAAGACCTGACCGTGATGAAGCCATGCTGGCTGTCATTCAGAATCTTACCTTTGCAAGCTTATCACAGATAGACTCCTTGATGAACTTTCCTAGGACTTTCCCTGGGATAGAAGTTAGGCTGATTGTCCTATAATTACCCAGGTCCTCCCTTCTGCCCTTCGCGTGGATGGGCACAACATTGGCCCTCTTCCAGTCCTTATGCGACCAGACATTTTTAAAGAGCTCTGCAGCCACGCACTTCTATCAGTGCATGGCTGTAGAGTGCTTCAGGGGCCCACTTGTACAACAAACCATCTCTGTCAGCACCCTTAGTGTCCAGCATGCTTAAGAGCAGCTGCGGGGAACACAATTGAACTTGTTTGAGTGCTGCACTTTTGGGTTTGGCACATGAGCAGAAACAGCAGGGATTGCAGGAGCAGCATGCTCAAGTTCATGTCCCCCTAGCAGCAGCTGAAACATAGTACCATTAGTGGGCCAGCAGCAGAGTTTTTTCCTGAAAAAGTTCACTGTCTTAAAGATATACTGTTGTCAGCCTTTATTGCCGTTTTCTGTTTTTTCATCATCTGCATAGGATCAGGATTTGATGTATCAAGTTGCAGTAGTGGAAAGGTGTGTGTGTGTACAGTAATGAAGTATGTGACTGTATTTTCCTCAGTTGTAGCTTGTGCGTTTGGGTTCTTAGTGTAGTTTAGCAATGAAGCATGGAGAGTGAATTACAGACAGGGACTTGCACTACAACTGCAGTCAGTTCATACTGAAAATGAGGCAGGGAAAAGAGAGGAGAAGAAGAAATTGCAAGTTACAAACGGATTTGCACTCCTGGTGAGTGCAGACAATTTAGGTAGAGTTGAGGATGAATAGGGAATATATTAGCCATCCTGGTTACCCATTCAGGGTTTTTTAACCTCTCCAAGTTTCTATATATTCTATCTGAGTATGAGTTAGCATGATCTAGAAAACAAAGTACTGTATTTTCACTTTTAAGTTGGTTCCAAAGTTCTGCCTTATAGAGTAAAAAATATGTTAATTGAGATAACTTAGTCTAGTAAATTAACTTAGTTTCTAGTAGTCATCTGTTTAGTAAGAGGGTTTGATACTGTTGGCTTTTGTTGCTTGGACATAAATGAATTTGACAGAGTTATACTGAGTGTTTTATCAAACAATAGGACCTTGATAGACTTCAACATTTAAAGATGCAGTAGGCATTAACGTCAGGAAAATCATTAGAAACAAGGTATAATAATACTGTCATAGCCCCTGAAGCAAATACAATTTTCAGTTTGTAGAGTGGAAAATACAGGTGCAAGAATTACATCAGAAAAACAAACCAGAAAGATGTGGTTAAAGTAACTTAATTTGAAATGAGAGAGCTAGATCTCTCTCACTACAAAACATAAAGGACCAGGCTAAGGGAGAAGAAAGACTGTCAGGATAGGAACGTGTTGGCAGTTTGTCCTTCCTCATCCAGTGGTAGAAATAGGATTGATTTCTAATACCCAGAGAAGGCTACAAGCCCAAACCTTTAGAATCCCAGAAAATCCACAGAAATCTAGTAACCACAGTCTTCATTGCCTGTGGAGCCCTGGTAACTCTTTCCTTTTTCTCTCGAGTGGATCCACATTACCACAATAGTTGGGGTTAGCACCATTGAAGGGGATTCATGGTAAATTTAATAAAAATAAAACACAATCTATGTTACTTGGCTCAGGTTCCCTCTACATGTTATATCTATTGTGCAATTACCTTGTTAATTGTACAATAAATTTAGAGTGGCTACACATGCAGATTAACTATCATGTCTTAAAAAGGTTTCACCAGTTACAAAGTTATTGGTCAAAAATGTGTAATAACTTTAACACTGGCTTCTAATGTCTAGGCAATCTGCAGCTGGGAGACCACAGCTGCTGTGATCTCCCAGCCGTGGGGAGCTCTACACACCCTCACAGCTGGGAGACTGCAGCAGTGCCTCATGGCTGCGGGGGGCAGAGAGGCCAGCGTCTGACAGGGCTCTCAGTCCCAAGTGTCCATGTGGCACAGGTGAGACCAAGGAGCCTCATCAGTTGTGAGGATTCTTGGTCCAGCTGCAATGTGGCCCTGTGGCTGGATGCTCCCTCAGCAAAGCGGGCTCCCAGCTGTGGGAGTCTGCTTATTGCAAATGCAGGATCAGGCTCCACCTATACTGGCAGTAAGGTGCATTTGGATCTAATGTGCGATCCCATAATCATGCCTGATGCCATGCACATGTGGTATGGCAGGAGGCGTGATTATGTTTATGACATATTAAATCCAATTGTGCCTTTACCTGCCTGTGTAGAGGGGAACTCAGCAAATTTTTGTAGAACTGATGGGGGAAAAATGTGCATCTGCCAGGACCCATGTGTACCCAATTTAGGGCCAATTATTCCTGACCTGTCTCCATATGCAGAGTTCCTTTCAGAGAGAAGGGATGTAAGGTTCTCTGAAGTGGCTAGCCCTGTGCTAGATGGGAGAGAAAAATAGCTCTGCAGATTCTGGAGGCACAGACTGGTCCTGTTAATTTTAAGTCTAGTATTTTAAATCTTTAAAAAATAACTGCTGATATGGTATTGAAGTCTTATTTTATTTGGTCAAAGAAACAAATCCAGTAATTATAAATGTGGATTCTTCCCTTCAAAAGTTGCAATATGGACATTTATAAGGGAGCAGCTGGATTCCTATTCAGGTACTTAAGTGATATGGCAGCGAGATTTGCAAAAAATGCTCAGTGCACAACACCTTATTGAGAATGATGGTTGTAAGTGCCTTGTTCCATACAGAACTCCTTAAAAACTTTTAAAAGAGGTAGAAAGCTAGTTCATATAGAAGGATGAAGTTTCATCTCAGTGAGCCTGTAAATTAGCATTAATATTTAGACATTTGACAAGTTGTAGGGTCTTATGGAAAAAATGTAAAGGATCTTCGTACATGGATCAAGGAGAGCATAATCTGCCTTTAACTACCTTTTGAAGATCTTAATATTTTCCTTTTTTCCTGATAGTCTTTCCTTATTGTTCTTCTTTGCAGCATGAATACAGATAACTAGCCCTATCTAATCCTTGATTAGACAACTGATTAGAAAAGTGTCAAGTTGCTAACCTATAGGCAAAGCAAACATCAAATAGTGAAAATAGACATTATCAAGGGATTTAAAGCATTATTTGACTGGATTGCTTTCTGTTAGAATGACCTAATCATAAGATCTTTAGAAAAGCTAGCTCTGCTTCTGGATTTAATTTTAAGCATGTTGGCATATGATTGCATTTTAAGTCCAGTTTTAGTAGAGCAACTAAACACAAATAATCCATCTTGGTGGTTTTCATATTTGCTTTAAAAACTTGAACTAACTTAAGCAAAGTGTAGTAGACATTTCTGCCAGGATAGTCATATTGGATAGGAGCGAGAATTTTTTGTGACAGTTATAAGCTGGCAAAAGCCCTAGTGTGGTTGCAGCTATACCACCAAAATGTATCTTTGCTAGTACAGCTTATTTTGCCTGGGGAACTAGTTAAATTATACTGGTGGAAGCACTGGGAAAGTTTACCAGTATAGCTGTATTGGCAAATTTTTCTAGTATCAGTTAGGCCTTACTCTAGATCAGTGTTTCCCAACCTTTTGGTTCCGACAGCACACTTACCAGGCCTCTCCCATCCCACGGCACACCGGCTGAATGCAGGGCAGGGGTGGGAGGCGGGGTGGCAAGCAGCTGGCTGGGCATGGACTGGGGTGGGGGGTTAGCGTGGCTGAACCCAGCATGCAGATGCAAATCACTGGCTGGAGCCACACCCCCCCGTTTGTCAGTCTGTCTGTGGTGGCAGCAGGTGAGGGGCATGTCTCCAGCCAGCAGGGGTGTGGCTCCAGGCCAAAATTCCTGCATGTGCCTCACAGCATGCCAGTGTGCCGCAGCACACCGGTTGGGAAACACTGCTCTAGGTATCTGAAGTTGGCTAATCAGCAATTTATAAATGCTTCCCAAGAGAAACTATGTACTGGGGGAAAAAATTCTTACCAAAGGCTTGTTGTATATTTACTGCTACAAAAAAAAAGCATATTGGTTGAGGAAATTTGTAACAAAAAATTAAGTCTTTAACTCCACTGGTAATTGCTTTTAGGCCTCTGTGAAGTGGCTAATATTTGCTTCGGATTTGGATTTGGCTGAATCGGGGGGGGGGGGGGGGGGGGGGCG
>NW_005843361.1:61063-65829 GCF_000455745.1 Alligator sinensis | reverse complement strand
GTTCAATCCGCCTGAATCTAACTCCGCGATTCGGCTGCTGATGAATCAGCTGAATGTCTGAATTGCGCAAGCCCCATCCCCCGCCCACTCTCCCAGCCCTGTGCTGCCCCAGGTCCTGGCTCTTTGAAAAAAAAAGCCCCCACTCACTGGCTCCTGCTAGGCGGGGGGTGATCCCCGCTGCCCTCCACTGTCCTGGGCTGTGTGGAGGGCTGTGTCATGAGCCTCCAGAAGCCCTGAGGCTGCTGCAGCAGCAGGTGAGTGCAGGGTTTTTGGTTTTGTTTTTCAAAGGGCTGGGAGCTGGGGCAGGGAGAATGGCCATGGAGGTGGGCTGGGAGAGCGGGTGTGGGTTGGGGGGCTTGTGGCAGAGCCCCCCATGTGGCGTGGGGCAGTGGGGATCCCCCCCCTCACCTGGCAGCAGTCATTGAATTGGGGCTTTTTTTTAAACAACCAGGAGCTGGGGCTGGGCGGGGCAGCCATGGGAGGGGCTGGGAGAGTGGGTAGGGGTTGGCAGGTGCTCAGGAGGGTTGGGAGAGCAGGCAGGGGATGGGGCCTGGCAGGGGTCCCCCATGGGCCCCTCCTCCAGCCTCCCTCCCCCACCCCCTACTTATCAGCACAAAGTCCGGGTTCAGCTCCCTGCTGCAGCTAGAGGGACCTGGACAAATTGTCAGAGTTCTCTGAATCTTTTCTGAATTGGTTTGGAGAGCTTTGAATCGATTTGTACTTTTAATTGGTCCCCTGATTCATTTCAGATTTGGAGATTCGGCTCTGAATCGGGCTGAATCTCCTCCAAATCAAACCAGCATCCGAAGCTTCACACAGCCCTAATTGCTTTCGGTCTATCCCAGGTTGAGCGTAAGCATTTAAAGGCTGTTTTTCAGTGAGAGGTTTTTGAGATCTCTGTCTATTTTTTATAATGCACAAGTATTTGTATCACAATGACTAGTGAATTTATAGGCATTGTAAACAGAATTAATTGGGAATGAGACTGAGGTATTCATGTGATAGTAGTTAATTGAATTGTTGCTCTACCTGCCTGTGGATAGAAGTGATTTAATCCTTTGGCTTTGTGAGGTTTTACGGATATTAGCTGAACTTTCTGGGCCAAGTTCTGAGCCAGTAAAAACTGGGGTAGCTCCATGGATGTTTCATCAGCTGGGATTGTAGCCCAATATCTGTAAGTACTGCAACCTTAGTATACCTGCTGTCACTCTGGGAATTCTATTCAATTTAATTGGCATTAGTATGTGGCAAAAGATTTTTTACATTTTTGTGTTGTTCCTTCTGTGCCGTCCATGGTAAGATTTGCTGCAGGCTGTCATTTTTGTCTACCATCCAACGCATGTTGGCAAGAGTGTTGTGTACTAGACTTTGTGTCTGGTCACAGAAAAAAAATCATGCAGCTCAGCCAGACCATTCTGTTATTCCTGTAGAATTAAAAGCATATGAAACAGATGCAGCTTAATAAGTTTTTTTATAAATAACATCAACTTAAATAACTTAGAACAATAAAGTTCAAATACAACTTAAAATAAAGTTTAATGCTGTAACAACAGAAAAAGCATGTATAACGGTGGGAAAACAATATTTAAAAGCCATATGCCCTAACAGGAATTATACAAAGGATAGGATATGTTACATAAAAAACCTTAAGATGTCTGAATTTTTACTTCGTCGTTATATAAAATGTTATTTTGTGGAAAGTGAGATGAAGTACATTTATTTATTCCTACTCTTGTTATTTTACATACACTATTTTGAAACATCTTATAGAGCAGCTTTTCTTTTCATTAACAGATATGAGCATTTTGTAATGGAGCAACCCTCATTTTCCAAACTATCTTTTTATCGGAATGCAACAGTAACAAATTTACAAGATTATATTTTTTTTCTAATCAGTCACAAGATCATAATTTTTTTCTTATCATCATTAGTGTTTATATTATCAGTTTTTTGCAGGGGAAATTATTTAAAATACTGCTCAACCTCCACATTTAGCATTGACTTGATAATATGACGAATCATTCCAGCAGCCTTAAAGTCCGACATATTTTACATAACATTATCATCTGCTTTATTATTATTATAGCAGCCATGTTTAATAAGCAGATAGGTTTTTTTTAAATAAAATATCATCAGATGATCAAGTCATGACTTATTCTTAAGGGTAAATTAATTTAAGAAACTACTTAGTTACTGTACTAACATAATGATTGTACAACTCTTTACAATTTTTTACAACTTTTAGTTACTAAATCTGTTTTTTGTGTATATTTTCAAATCTTCTTTAATGCAGTCTCTCAAAAATAAACATAAATGCGCAAGTCCAGCTTGTTCAGTTTCTCAGTAGTTTTCCAGCCTTCCTTGATTACTTATCAGTCTCTTTAAAAATAATCTTCCTGCTGGAACTAGTTTTGAATAGATCATATACGATTAGGATATTGCCAAAGGAAGGAAGTGGGATGCTTTGTGTTCTTTCTTTGTTTTTTTACCTTTTATAGGGATACCTTTGTGGTTTAATGTAATAAACATCTCATTCCCTTTGTGTGTCCATTTTGCCGAAGCATAAGTATTGTAATGGTTTTCTTCAATCAGTTCTATGAAGTTGCAGTCTTCATTGCATACTTTCTGTTAAAAGTGAATGATACCATATAATAACATTAGCACTTTTGTTCTTTAAATACATAATGGGAGTGGGGAGGCTGGGGGAGGAACATATACCATGTAACTAATGCCATATGTTATTAAAATACTTTTTAATAAGAATAGGATTTTTCTAAAGCAAGATTAAAGCTCTCACCCTTACATTTTATAAACAAACATGAGTCCTGTATTGGGTAAAAATGCAATTCCTTTCTGTTTGTTAGCCATAATTGACATAAGCTACATATATGTCAAGTACAAATTAGCTAATAAGAAATATTTTTCAAGATTGAAATATTACTTTTGTATATTGAGTACAAATCTGTAACATTATTAGTACCTTTCCATAGAGTTTTCCAGATTTGTTCATTGCTAGAAAGTATTCACTTTCCACCCCTTTGATTGCCACTATTCCAACAGCCACTGTTCTTATTTCCAGAATACCTGCAAAGAAACAGAATGAGGTCTATGAACTCTTCATTTGTGTCTTAAGGATTGTACAGTACTTCTGTTTTTATTTAAAATCTGTTAAAATAGTGAGGATGGTTATTAAGAAATAGTTCATGGCATTACACGTATGGAGGACAGCTTAGCTCATAGTTCTTTGTTTACAGATGTGTGTGTGTATGTGTATGTGTATGTGCATGCAGATGCACACACAGAAACTACATGCTGGATCCTAGCGTTATAGTCCTAAATTTCCTTGTTAATCTAAGCTGTCTCTATAAGTGTTTTTCAAGAATAAAAATCTTTTTCTTGAATTTTCTTTAGCAGGGGCTTCCTTTTGAAAGAAACATACACATTTTAGGTAGGATTCACAGGAATTTTGTAAGCACTACACTTAAAAGATTTGTGAGAATTTTACCAGAGTCACCTCCTTGAAGAAGCATAAACCTTAGAACTTGCAAATGATGAAAAACAGACCCCAGTGTCTGAAAGAAGATAAAGCATCTGCTTGACCCTTTGAGGCTTTGAAAACTGATAGGAGCTGTAAAGTTATCTACATTAGAAGAGAAATAATAAAAAAGACGATCGAAACAACATTTTTATGCAAATATTGTAACATAGAAGTTTTGGAGTTGTCTTATATTGCAAGACATTGCTTTTTAGCTGGAAAACATATATATACTAAGAAGAAACATAGTTTCTACATAGTTACTACAGTGCTTTAAAATTACCTGTAACATAAAAATGTTCTTTTGTTGATTTAAAGATATTGGAATCAAATTGCACTGGGTAGTTTTCAAACTTAAGCATTTTAATAGTTTAAAGATTTTAGTACTTTTTGGCTGGGATGCGCTTTTTCAAACCATGAACCCACTCTCAAACCAGTAACTATTGAGCTTCCTCTTCTGACATACTAGGCTGGCTATCTTCAGCAAAGGAGCTTTTGGGAGAGAAAATTAAGGCCACATCGTGAATAGTGCGCACAGGCCAGGGCATGCATTTCTTGCGGAACAAGTAGTAGCAGCATATATTTGTGCCACTGATATTTGTCCCCAGGCGTACCCCTTTGTGCGCACTCTAGCACGCAGCAAAAAGACCCAGGTGGGATAGGGGCGGGTGGGCTAAACTTGGTCCAAGCTGTCTGCTCCAGCTGAGCAAGGAGGCATGCTCTAGAGCTGGCTTGTCCAACGTACGGCCCACGGGCCCCCATGTGGCCTGCCAAGCCATTTTCTGAGGCCCACGGTGTTGTGACGGGAAATGAAAGTAAACACTGTTTACTTTCGTTCCCACCCCTTGTCCCTCCTCCAGCCCCTGAGCAGCTTCCTAATGGCTGCTGAAGGGTTGGGGAAGGGACAAGGTACCCACACGCACCGCGTCAGCTTGACGTTGCCAATGCAGTGCGGCTCCTCCCTTCCCCTCCCCCCTCATTTCATGGTGTCCCTTCCTCGCCCCACCCCTCCTTTCCTCATTTGCATGCCAGCTCCTCCCCTCTCCCACCTTGTAGGGTTTCTGTTCCTAGCCCCGCCCCTCCCTTCCTCATTTACATGCCAGCCCCTCCCTGCGCCAGTCCCTGCTGGCCGCATGGGCTGGAGCAGGTCGCAGTGCAGCGGGCGCAGGGGGTGCAGATGCCGGCTTGGAGGGATGCTGCGGCCAGGCCTGCGGGAGGTACTGCTGGCGGC
>NW_005843361.1:58010-60944 GCF_000455745.1 Alligator sinensis | reverse complement strand
TGGGCTCAGGCTCGGGCTGCCCCAGGGGAAAGGGAGCAGGGGGGTGTCCCTGCACATCCCATACCCCCCTGTAGAGTCCCCCTATGTCCTCCTGGCTGCTGAGCCAAGGCGTGCAGGTGTGGGAGCATCCTCAAGGCTGCCCAGGTGGTAGGGAGGACACAGCGGGGTCAGGTGACACCCCTTGACCCCTGCGCCCCCAGGCCACGGCCAGACTGGACAGGCTGCGCAAGCGCCCGCTCCTGCCAGCCCACTGGGGGATAAAAAGTTCATGATCTGGCCCCACATTCAAAAAGGTTGGACACCCCTGCTCTAGAGTCCCCCAGCTTCCGGCCTGAGCCCCTGCAGGCATGTGGTTGCATTTCCAGAATCAAAAGTGACCGTCTGTTCACTTGCTTATTGGTTCAACCTATGCAGCTTAGACTAACCTGTGAAGATTAAATCGAGTCAGCCTTGGGCTTTTTGACTGTCTGTACTTAGCCTTAGACTCTAGTAGACTCTACTAGACTCTAGCAGCAGGAAAATCAAGGGAAAGACATTAAGCAAAAAAGCTGGGAATGGTCTAGTAACTAGACCACTTGTCTCTTCCCTTACTCAGTGATCTCTTGAGCTTACCTCTCCTCTCTGTCTCCTGTTAGACTGTAATGTTAGACTTTAAAACCTAACAGAAACTTTCAGTGAAACTTTCTGAGGTCTTTGACAAGTTTCACTCTGCTGCAAGCTTTGCAGAAACAGAATTGAGTGGAACAACTTCAAAGTGGAACTTACAAAAATTGTATTACTGGTAACTTTCACTTAAAATTCACTGTTGTAAAACCACAGTGAAGCATGTAAAATGGATGGTCAACCTTCCTGTAGCCTGTCAAACATATGTTTGACATTTCTGATCTATATGGAAAGAAAACTCATAAACATTCAGAATGATTTTGCAGTATAGACATATAACTGAGTCTGCTATTTGGTGAGTAACAAGAACTGAGATTTCTCTGAGTAAACTGCTATTGTTGGCTGAACTAGCATAACTGTTTCAAAGAGCAGCATGTAATAGGAAATAGTATTACTTTTAAGGGAAAGATGCCAGAAGTTTTTGCCCAAGAAAATTATATTGTATTAAATTTGAAACATCTAGATTTTAATTTTAGTCCCTTATTTTTTAATTTGATGATGAAATCCACCTTTAGATTTTGAGGATTACTCTGTTTTGTTTTCAGGTTTCATGCCCCTCTCAGACTTTTATCATCCAAGTGGGAACCTTCCAGTTGGGTTGTACGTGCCATTTGACTGTAATTTTGATTGTAATCCAGAGGGTATAGTCAAATCATCAAGAATCAGAACCATATGGCCAAACAAATAATTACAGCATTTCAAAATCCTGCCCTGGAATGTGAGTGTTGACTACCATTGAAGTCATGGGGAGATGCATTTGAATATTCAGGGATAGAATTACTGTAATTATTTAGTCTGAAGAAGAAAAGACTGATGGGAGAGGGAGATTTGATAACAGTCTTCAAGTATCTGAGTGGGGGAATTGAGAGTTATAAAGAGGAATTGATACAACCTAGCCTCTCTGGTTGCAAGAGACATGACAAGCAATAACAGTCTTAAATTGAAAAAAGGGAAATCTAGGCTGGATTTTAGGAAGAACTTTCTAACTATGAGCTTGGTTAAACATTGGAATAGATTATCTAGAATAGTTGTGGAATTTGCATCCTTGGAAGTTTATAAGCGCAGGTTAGACAAATACTTGTCTGGAAAGGTTTAGTCATGGATGACTTTGCCTTGAGCAGAGGTTTGGACTAGATGACTCCTGAGGTCCATTCCAACCAGACTTTTCTATGATTCTGTGATATAATTTGGCATTGCATCTTTGGTTCCTGATTTAATCATTGGAGAGCCTGAACTATTTTACAGAGTTGAGGCATTTTGCAGAATAAAACTCCAGCTAATGTAATTATATCATCCAGATGTATTAAAAGGCAACATCAGTGGCAAATTAATAATAATGACAGATTATTCTGAGGTTTTGCTTTCCCAAACTCCTGTTTTTCTAAATAAAAATTACTGTAATTACTTGAATATAAGACAACCCTGATTATGATCCCCCCCCCCCCCCCCAGTAATTAGATTCTGTATATGGAACATTTATAAATTTGTTATAATTTTCCAGGTATAGAATCCAATTATTGGAAGTCTCCCTTGAATTTGTCCCCCCACCATTGTTACATCAGGGAAAATAAATCTGGGGGGTCATGTAGCACTCTTGCCTTCTGCCCCCAACTTCTTTCCTCTGTAGCTCCTTCCCCCACTCCTTACTGTCAGACCCTGCTCTCCCTGAGCACATGGAAGTTAGAAGCACATTTGAAAACATTGACCTAGAAAAAAATATAACTGTAGTAACTTGCATATAAAAAAATTAATACAGGTACCCATAGACTTAGCTCATCCAGAATGGAGGTAGTTTACCTCTTTTGATACTGGTGGAAGTTATAGCACAGGTATTCCATAAACACACTTTTAAGCAGCACTTCTGTACCTATTTGAATATAGTACAAGTTAATTTTTTTTTTGAAAATACATATCTATCTATCTTAGATATAGATACATAATAGCTATATATCTATCTTTTCTAGATAGAGATAGATATGTAGATATAGATATGCTTTTATATATGTTTTTATTTACACACACACACACACACACACACACACACACACACACACACACACACACTCACACCTATATCTTTGCTGACCTGTCTCATAACTGACATGGTTCACTTGACAGTTTGTAACATCTACAGTTAGCCATCATCATCCCCATTAATATAACTGCACTCATGTGCCTAGACACCCACATGTCTGTCACCATATCATTTAACCATTACAATCATGCAAAACCACCCTCTGCCCTCTAGCCTTCCCACCCCTCACCCCTCTC